>NW_027174180.1:0-29944 GCF_000499845.2 Phaseolus vulgaris | reverse complement strand
AAAGTAGCACTTGGAGCAGCACAAGGGCTTGCCTATCTGCACCATGATTGCAGTCCTCGAATAATCCACAGGGATGTGAAATCATCAAACATTTTATTGGACTCAGACTTTGAGCCCCATCTTACTGATTTTGGCATTGCCAAAAGCCTCTGCCCCTCAAAGTCTACTTCTACTTACATAATGGGCACAATTGGCTACATAGACCCTGAGTATGCTAGAACTTCCCGTCTCACCGAGAAGTCTGATGTGTACAGTTATGGCATCGTTTTACTCGAGTTGCTAACTGGAAGGAAAGCTGTTGACAATGAATCCAACCTCCACCATCTGGTGAGTTTACTACTCATTTTCAACACATGTCCGTGCACCTCACAGTTTTCTATGCTTAGCCTTGGTCTTTCATGGACTTAGGTATATTTTGGATAAAATTTAGATACAATTTCATAGGTGTTTTAGGTGCTTTTTCCCAATTAGTTTCTCCTTCGTAATCAATGTTAACATTTAGTGACAACATTTTAAGCAGATTACTGAGATAAAAAAAATCAATTTTTGATCGGAGGACAACACCAAATACACATCCATGGAACTGCAATTATATTTTGCCCATATAATTTTGCTGGGCATGGTAGAATGTTTGATATTTTTTTAGAACTTTAAATTTCACCTCTAGGACTCACTATTGGTTGAGCTTATGATTCAAGATTGAAAAATCTATTTGCTATAACATCACTGTTAACTTCTTGGTAATACTTGAACCTTGTCCTTTTTGTTACTAATGGCTCATGTTTGTGTAGATTTTGGCCAAGGCAGCAACCAATGCTGTAATGGAAACAGTTGATCCAGACATTACTGCCACATGCAAGGACCTTGGAGCTGTAAAAAAGGTTTACCAGCTCGCTCTATTATGCACAAAGAGGCAGCCCGCTGACAGGCCGACAATGCATGAAGTGACACGTGTACTTGGGAGCCTTGTGCCATCAAACACCCCTCCAAAACAACCAGCAGCACTACCTCCTGCTTCAAACCCATCTGCCAAAGTGCCATGCTACATGGATGAGTATGCAAACCTCAAGACTCCACACTTGGTGAACTGCCCTTCAATGAGCACCTCGGATGCACAGCTCTTCCTCAAGTTTGGAGAAGTAATCTCTCAGAACAGTGAGTGAGTGAGTGAGTGATGAAAATAAATTCCAACAATTAATCATGTATATTAAAACCCAAAAAAGAGAAAAAAAAATGGGATGAAGGGTACAAGTTAAGGAAAATGTTTATAAAAGTTTTAGTGTACTAGCTTTAGTGTTGTTGATTTGAACAGGAAAGATATGGATGTATCACCACCACAATTTGAAAGGTGTTTGAAAGGTGTAGTAACCAAATTCTTGTACTTGTTGTTTGGTAGCACACAAGGTTGCAGAAGTAAAAGTTAAGGTTCTGGGGCCAATGTGCACAGGGTGGGGTAGCAAAGGTCTTAATGGTAGGGGGAAGAAGCATTGCATAATGTGTGAACATCAATAATGCACTGATTCTTAGCTGGCCTCGGATCAGTTATCTGTCTGAATGCTGGCAGTTTTCAGCAGAGTGCATCCATTACCTCTTTTATTACCTGAGGCCATTTGCTCAGTAAAGTGCTATGAAATTATTTCATGAAATTTTGGGTCATTGGCTTGGTCTGGGGAGGGCTCAGATAATGCCATCGGTTTCCGTGCCATGTTGACTCAAAAATGTTTAATGCGTTCAGTGTCATCAATTGAACAATTCTCAGCAGCTGAAAAATGAATGCAGGTTCTGTAACTTTTGTTGGTAGTAAAAAGGTTGCAGGATAAAAACAACAGGCTATGGAATATTCAAGTCTTCATTTAGGATCAGTAATGGGTTTTCCTGAAAATTTCAAATCTTAGAGGCACAATTAACTTCAGTTTTTTAATAGTTTGAAAACTGTAGGAAAGTTAAACTGTTTCCATTTTATTTGCCAGAGGTGTTACCTTTGTAGTGTCAGATGTTTACTTTTGAGATATAGTTTTAGCAAATATTATTTTTGGTGATTAGATTAAATTTAAGGCACCTTGACACCAATTTATTTTGTGTACACATGTTGAGTTAATTTAATGTTTTTAATCTCAGGTAACTTGACAACCAATTACTAGATAATTTTAACGTTTTTACCAAAAAATTTGTATATGATCTGAACATTAACTTCTTTTTAAATTTTAATTTTCCAAAGTAGAAATATTCGAAACAGAAGTTACATAATTTTAAAACTAATTCTGCAAATGTTCAGTCTCAAACGCAATTGATATGTACTTTTTAAAATTACAAATGGAGTGGGCTCTATAGTTGAGATCAAAGTCTAGGGAAATTCTTCCCTACACCCCAACTTTTCTGAACCTGCATCCTATATAAGTTTAAATTTCCAAAAATGTCTTTCATTCTGGAAATAAAAATTCAGAATAAAAAAAAATACATTCTAGAATCAAATCCATAATAGATTATTGTGTTTGGGAACAAAATTTGAAAATTAAAATCTCATTCTGAAAAAGCATTCTTGAAATGTAAAAAATACGTTTAAGAAAGAAAATATGGAAAACTCAGTCTAAAATCTAAAAAAAGTGTTCAAAAATTCAAAATTATTCCATTAAAAGAGTTCCATAATGTATTTTTGTAATTCGTAACTCCTTTGTTAAGGGCATTTTTGTCATTCACATAAAATAATACTAAGAAAATAATTGTCTCAAGTCCCTATTGTAGGTTATTACTTTCCAAATCTCCATTTCTTCCTACACTTCTAGCATTATAAGAGATGTTAAAAATATTATTGATGGAGGATCTCTCAGCCACCTAAATATTCAGGCTTAGGAGAGAGAATAAGTATTGATAAAAAAAACTCTTTTCTAGAAGATTCTTCCTCTAAAGTCTTGTAAAATGTATACTATAATTAGAAATTAATTTGAGTCTTAAATTTTGTATAAGATATTGGGTCTTGTATTGAGCTAAAATATAGGATTAAAAGGCTTAAAAGGGAGCACACTTGGCATCCACCTAGGTGCTACATGGCACCTTTCCCTTCCTTTTTTCTAAAGTGTGATTGTCTCCTTCATGAAGGCTTGACACCCAAATGCTTATCCACCCTTCTCCCTTGTGCCACATGTCCTCTCGTGGATTGAGAGTTTTTGAAGTCTTGGATTGCCACATGGCAAACCATTAATGGAGAGTTTTAGAGGTGTCACATGTCACTCCATGAATGGAGAGTTTTTTAGAGTTCCAAGGGTCACTTGACATCATAATTAGAGAGCTCTTCTTGTAATATTTAAAAACTTGAATTGAGTAATGAATTTCTACCTATTTGGTTTTCAAAATATTACAAGAATGAGGTCGCTTGAGCGACATACTCTGCTGCTAAGTTTGACTTTTTTTTCTCTTTTTGTGCATTTTGAGCCTTCCAGCTTTCTCCTTTTAGCTTATATCATTCTTCCCTATAAACCTAAAATTAACACCAAATTTGATAATAAAATGCTATTA
Organism: Phaseolus vulgaris; assembly: GCF_000499845.2. Classification (NCBI taxonomy): domain Eukaryota; kingdom Viridiplantae; phylum Streptophyta; class Magnoliopsida; order Fabales; family Fabaceae; genus Phaseolus; species Phaseolus vulgaris. Next base: position 26,431 of record NW_027174180.1, on the reverse strand, counting down.
TTCAAATAAAGATCATAAAAAATGTAAAAAGGTATAAATTCATAAATTAGGGATTGTTTAATATATATTTTAGCAATTAATATTCATAAGTGTCTATATTTTAATATGAAAAATTACTGAAATTAGACACTTATCACTCTTCCCAACTTAGAATCTTGCTTGTCCTCTAGCAAAGTAAATGAATATATTTGAATTTAAATATCAAAATAATTTTATTCACTAAACAAAAGATTAAATTAGAAACTTATGACGACTTCCAACTTCAAATATAGAAAAGTATAGGGAATATTATATTTTTTTTCCTTCTACTTTATCTCCATAATATTTTACATCACATTATCTTTTCAATTATAGGTTTATTGTCCTTTAAATTTAAAACATACAGCATAATCAGTAGTACATTTCAAATAAGCATTTAACCATAGTAAGATGTACTTTCGTTGGGTCAAATTGAAAACAAGCATATAAACACACATTGAATATGATGTTTAGCGTAGGCACGATTAAACAAAGCATATAACCAATCATTTAATGGTAAATAGTGTTATCAACTTTACTTGATTCACTTTATATACTAAGAGTTGAGGTTGGATGCATTGATGTCTTCATCTTCTTAGCGTCATTTAACCCTATATATATATTCTATAAAAGATCATTGGCATACTTCATTTGTTGTGTGTATATGACACCATCTATTTGGTTTATCTATAAATCCAGGAGGAATTTAAGTTTTCTAATCATGCTAATTTCAAACTCATTATACATAAACACAAATTTCTTGCAAAGATGTTAGTTAATAGCATTGGAATATAAATAAATTTAAATTTACAAAACATAAATTTAAGTAACAATAAAACCAAGAGAGTAATATTTGCAAAACATGGTAGTATTTATCTTAGTAAGTGAGTTTATGTTAAACTTAATCTCATAAAACAGTTTAGAAGCTAATAATTGCACCACACTTATATTATATATATATATATTATAATTTGACCTTATTCCTAGTCGACATGAAATCTTCGATGCCCCTCACACCAATTAATAAACATCTCAAACATGTGATCATATATTTATAGGTGATCTCCTTTGGAAGACTAAGGCATTCCCAAATGTGATCGTGACAGCTTGGAGAGTGCTGCTGGATAGAATCTCAACAAGGTGAGTTTGAGTAGGAGAGGGGTGATGATGGAATCTACGCTATGTGCAATATGTCAGCTTAAGGAGGAGTCTTGTCAACATATATTCTTGGAGTGTAAATATGCACAATGGGTATTGGTCCTTGTGCTTCAAATGGATAGGTATCTCTTCTGTTCAACATAATGATTTAAATCTGCACTTTATGAGTTTTTATCTGAGCAATGCTAGCAAGAAGCAAAACCTGGTATGGAAAGGTGTTTGGGCATCTGTTATTAGGTGTATCTGGGACCAAAGGAACCTGATTGTATTCAAAAAAAGGGCTAGTAGATGCAGAGGAGGTGTTTCAGAAGGCTCAACTCAAATCTTGGCTTTGGATGAAGCACAAGGTGCATTCCTTTACTTATTCTTTCGTAGATTGGATTCTTAATCCAATGCTTTGCATTAGAATTTATAATTAGGACTCCCAGATGTCAAGAGTTTTAAGACTACGACCTTTACTGGATTTATAGTTGGTTGGAGGTGTTGGTGGGTTTGTCACGGCCTGCAGCCGGTGCAAGATGGAAAGGACATATGTGCCTGTATGCAAGGGAGTCAAAATGAATGTTAAGGACATGATGGAGGATTCTGTTTTGATGTGTCTTATAACAAACCAATAGAGGCAGGGTGTATGCTGGTTCAGGGTTCTTTATGAAGGAAACAAAAACTGTGTTTTTTATGTGGTGTTTTGGTTGTTGTGGAAATCCCTAAGTGTGTTTGCTGATCAACTAGTGGCCTCACATGTGGATGCTTGCAGTAGAGGTTGTGGTGATTTAGACATGTTGGGGGATGTAAGTCGAAGGTGTAAACTCCAACCATTCTAAGTGCGAGATGGACCCTGACAAGTAGGAAGTTGGTTTCTGATAAAAGTGAGCTTAAAAGGAGCAAATGGAAGATGCTGCATTGAAGTGATTGATTTTGTGACAAGTGCTACAATTGTGCCATTGCAAGCTGGGTAGAAGGAATGTCAATGAGGCGGTGGAGATAACCAATATTTTGGTGTTTTTTGATGGTTTGTAGTTGCAGTTTGCAATGCTTATAACATTCCAATACGAGCACGGTGCTAGTTGGAATAAGATGTCTAACTTATGCAGCAAACATTATCTATCTATTGCTTCTGGGGTGTTTGTTCATTTCTTTATTCTTGGAGATTCCTAATGTGGTTTGGTTTATGTAAAAGGGTTGGGATACCCCTTTTATATCCCTCTTAATTTAATTTCATTATTTGCCGATAAAAAAATATATTTATAGGTGATAAAAAATATAGTTAAAAAAACTTGAGTATGATAAACTCTAAATAACTTTAATAATATTTTAGTAAATCAATTTATTCTTTACTCAACCTCATAAAATATGGTTATAAAATAAGGATTACATCTTATAATATATATATATATATATATATATATATTAATTGGTGAAAATCTTTAACTATTTATTTTCTCCTGTAAAATGAAAAAAAATGTAGTCATTTATATAAAACTTCATGAATTTACTTTAATTTATAAAAAACCAAATTAGAAAAGATAAACTCTCAAATTCATAAGTTTATTGTATACAATGAGAATATTATTATTTTATATGTTTATCTAATTTGTCTATTTTAAAAATATAAATAAATATATATTTTAAGTGTTATTTAAATAAATATTTTTTAAAAGCTATTTATTTCAAAAATACTAATTTTAAGCTTGTGTAATTGCATATTTGAAAAACAAGCAATGCTATATCTTTTAATAATTAAGTCCTATTCACTTTTTAAATAAGTCGTTATTTTAAAATTACATATTTTAAATACGGTTAAATGTACTTATAATTTCGATGTTTTTATATATTTTAGTATATTATATTTTAAAAGTTTTAATGCTATGCTTTCTCATTTTAAAAATGTTTTTTTAGTGTTATAATTAATGTTTTAATTTTTTTTTTTACCAATTTTACAAAATATTAGACGTAAAAATATTGTACATAATGTTTTCGAAAACGTTTAGTAACACATGTATGAAATTTAAACTGTAATTAATTATTATTACCATTTGTGTTAAGTTTTTCCCTTTTTGAAATCTCGGCTTGGAATGCGACTGCAACAAATTTTGAACTGTAATGTTAGAGACAGGCAAGGTGAGTGAAAAGTCTAAAACGAACTCTCTCACGCCAATGCACACTGGATGACGTGTCGTACCTACCGCTATATAAATACAAATCTGCCGTTTTGCCATTTTTGATTTTTGACTTCAATAGCCTCCACTCTTCTTCGAGCGGGAACTCGACATTTTTACCTCTTGCGTCTCTCTCGCCCTATCTTCTTCTTTGCATGTCTCTCTGCTTCTAGGGTTTTGAATTTGCTCTTCCTTTCGCAATTCGCGGTGACCGCCGCCATGAATCTGCTCCACGGCTCCAAGGTTTGGGTCGAGGACCGGGATTCTGCTTGGCTGCCAGCTGAAGTGCTCGATTCCGACGGTAACAAGATTCTGCTGCTAACTGATTCCGGCAAGAAGGTGAGCGAGTTCACACGATGTTGCGAATTTGTATTCGGTGGTGATTTTGGTAATTTGAGGAGGTTTTTTGTGCAGTTGTTTGCTTCTAAGGAGAAACTGTTCCCGCGGGACGCTGATGAAGAGGAGCATGGTGGATTCGAAGACATGACGCGGTTGGCGTACTTGAACGAGCCGGGAGTGTTGTTCAATCTTCGAAGAAGATACGAGCTCAATGATATCTATGTGAGTGTTTGATTTTGGATAGTTGGTAGATGCTGAATTCCCGTTGACTAGAGGTTTAGGCTTTGACTGATAGATATTTTTATTGTTGGAAAATGTACTCATACGGAAGTATTGTTTTAGATTTTAGCAGCTTTTAATTTTTCGAGTATGGTTACTTGCTTGTTTGGATAACAAGTAAAATCAATTCCAGGCAACTTGACGTGTGTTTGAATGTAAAACACGTAACTGAGGTTAATTAAATATATATCTCAATCGTATTCAACGGTTCAATTCTACTATAATTTAAACAAAACAACACTGTGAATTTGTGACTAAATATTTGCAAATCCAAGCACAGCACAACCCACCTCTGGATTAGGTGTCACCCTCACCAAATCCGCCCCAGATGATTCACACCCTTGAACTAGGACTGCAAAACAGAAGAAGAATGGAACGATAAAACATCTCCAAACTTTTTTGTTTTTAATATACTTGTTTTGGGAACAATTTTCAAAATTTATTAGAAATTCTGGTCGAGAAACTGATTACTGAGTAGTGTAGAATTGTATTAAAAATATTCTTATTGCCAAAGAATAAGAAGTATATATAAACATACCCATAGTATATACTTTTTTGGTATTTTTTTATATTAAATTATTGCTTTTGTTTATTGATCACGTACTAGAATAATCAAATTCAAATCTATTAACTAATTTAAATAAACCGCAGGTTTTGAAACTTCAGTTGTCCTTTTTGGGATTTCAGTGACTGAACTTTTTTGATTTTAATGCATTCGCAGTTGCTAATATTAACTGAACCATTTTGATTTGTTTGTGTGAACTGTCATTTTATGCTTTTTTTTCCTGTCACTCTTTTCTTTGCTAGACATATACAGGGAGCATTTTAATAGCCGTTAATCCGTTCACAAAGCTTCCACATTTGTATGATTCTCATATGATGGACGAATATAAGGGAATTCCACTGGGTGAGCTTAGTCCACATGTTTTTGCTGTCGCTGATGCATCTTACAGGTGAGTGCACATTTAGTGTGTTATATTTTCAATTTTTACACTATTTGCTACTTGCCATTTTATGTTGTAAATTTGTGAGATTTTGTTGGTCATGATTTAGAGCAATGATGAATGAAGGTAAAAGTCAGTCTATCTTGGTCAGCGGCGAAAGTGGTGCTGGAAAAACTGAGACAACAAAATTGATCATGCAGTATCTTACCTTTGTTGGTGGACGTGCTGCTGGTGATGATAGAACAGTTGAACAACAAGTTCTTGAAGTAAACAATTATTGAACTCAATCAATCATGAATTCAGAGATAATTTATTTCTAAGTTTCATTTGCTATTTAAAATCAATGTGGGATGCTAATTTCTCTATTACATGATTCAGTCCAATCCACTTTTAGAGGCATTTGGTAATGCAAGGACTGTTAGGAATGACAATTCAAGGTGAATTTGGTTCTCTCTTTTGTGTTTATAATTTTTTTCTACTCTACTTGCATTTTATCTTCTTTTAATCCTAGGCAATATTCTAGTTTGTTTAACAAATAAGACTGGTTTAGTGTGTGGAATTTTAGGATTTGGCTCACGAATAGTATATCCCTATAGCATCCTTAGCTAGGGTGAAATTTTATGGAAACAAATTGTTGAAGAAAACATGTTCAATATGTGACATTTTTTAATTAGTATCCCATCAAGTGGGGAGTGTTTTGAGAGGGATTCTTTGTTTGTATTTTTTTCTTCTTTATGTAGCTCTTAGGTTGATTGGCAGATTTGTTTTTTAATGGGATTTCATTAGGTTTTATTCATTTGAGTGTTTGTTTGGGGAAAATTATTTTCCTGGAAATAATTGTTGTTTTCAGAACTCCTTTATGAAAAGTGATTATTTCTCTAAATCAAGTTAAATCCAACATGCACTGGTGTATTGGGTGTATTATATAATGGGGACCAATAACTTGTCTTAATAAGTGAGTTTATTCCTAATTAATCTCACAAAACCTGTTTGTAAGGTGAGGATTGCACTTCAGTTATATATTATACTTTTAACTTTATTCTTGGTCGATGCTGGATGTCCAACACATCCTCTCACGTCGAGAAATGAACATCTCGAGCGTGGGATTAATGATTATGGATGGTAGGAGCCCAATAGCGGTGACCACAACTCCAATGTCTATCTCAACTTCACAAAACTAACTTGTAAGGTGAAAATTGTATCCCACTTGTATATATATTATAATTTAATCTTATTTCTAGTCGATGTAAGATTTCTAACAACTGGTAGTCTTGTACAATTTAATGTAAAGAAACACAATATTTTTATTTTGTGGTATTGGAACCAATGCAAATGAAAAGACACATGTTATCTTATCAATTGGATGGATGCGTTATGTTAAAACTCATAAAAAGACACACCTTATTGTAATTGAGGTTGAATAGAAGATAATGGCCTTTGGTGATGAGTCAAAAATTGTGTAAAAAATTCATCATATACATATGTCGTGGAGGCCTATGGCAGAAGCCATAGTGGACAAAAAGGTATATATTCAAAAACATAAAAAAATAAATTAAAAATAACGTAAATATATAGCAACAACTATCATAAACTAAAATTGAAGAAAATATCACAAATCTCCAATGAACAATGTCATAACATTCATTGAAGTTTCATAATCTCATCATATAAAGTGATAAACTTAACAGTTCAGAAAAAGACCTACAAAAAGATATAACTATAAGAATAGTTTTTTTTTTAAAAAGAGAACGATAATTTTGAAGTTTTTAAAAAAGAGCTCATGTAAATATTCAACAGATGAATAACAAGTATAGCAACATAGAGGATTAATATAGAGAAAAAAAAGGAGAACAAGAGATGGAGAAGAAGAAATCTTAAGAAATCATGAACAAAGACTAGCAAGGAAAATAAAGAAATAATTAAACAAGAGATGGTTAAGATTTCTGGTGTGGGTGGTGGCTGGAGAAGTCTCGTTGAAGTTGCTTGGCAGCAGCTTCAGTGGTTTGCTGGTGAGAGGAAAGTATAAATTCTAGGTTTCTTCTCTTTTTCAAGGTTTACTAGAGTTATGACAGATAGGAAACTTTGAATATTCTTATAAAGGGAGTTCTAAATAATTTTTTTGAAATGGGTCAAGATATAACCCTAAATCGAATTATTTAAAACAAAACATAAAACCCTGTGAATTTCTGCAATGGGTGCGGTAAAATGCAGTGGGCATGGTAGGCATTGTGATAAACAATGCCAAAAAGCTTCAAATAGCATATGGCAATGAAAGGCAAAACATCCATGCCATACTGGTATGACGTCACCATAACAGTTCTTTTGACAACATTTGTTGAAATCACTCAACTCTCATACTTCATGGTAGTTTTTGTCTTTAGTTCTGGGGTTTGAACTTGTCAAAACCATGCTACTCATTATGTATTTTAGGAAGTTTTTTATTTTATCCTTGTTGTAATTTTATTCTTTATTATAGGTGTATCTTGCTATTAATACTAGGGTTATGCATTTAAAAACAATCCCATAATTATAGGGATTTGTTTCCTTAGAATTAGCTCTATATATTTCCTAAAATAACCAAGACACTCATGTATTTATGGGTTCAATGACCACATTATTGAAATACCATAGAAATATATTATTCTTTCTAGAGTTGAGATGGTATCAAAACCTATCTTAGTGCGTTTTGTTGGGCATATCGTGTCACCCACCTCTATTGGGTTGCCATCAAACTACCCACAAATATATAGTCCTATGCTTGAGATGTCTATTTCTCATGTGATGGGAGTGCGTTGAAGATCCCATATTGACTAGAGATAAGATCAAATTAATATATAAATTGTAACAAACATTATCTTATAAACTAATTTTGTGAGGTTGAATTATGCTTACACTCACTTACTAGTGTCACCCACTATTGGGTTCACAAATATCTAGTCCTATGCTAGAGATGTCTAGTTCTCGGCATGAGAGGTGCATAGGGAATTCCACATCGACTAAAGAGAAGGCCAATGTACAATATATAAATTGGAGCAAACCTTACGTTAAAAGCCGATTTTTTGAGGATAGTTAGGCTTTTTTGGAGATTCTACATCGACTAGAGATAAAGACATTTCATAGTATATAAGTGAGTGCAAACTTCTCCTTATGAGCTGTTTTTATAAAGTTGAGTTAGACTTAAATCCACTTCTTAATAGGCTTAAATTCAATTTCTTAATATGACATCAAAACCTATCCTAACGATGTTTCTTAGGCGTATCCTGTCACCTATCAGACCACTGTTAGATCTCGATATGTGGGGGTTCATAGGATAATGTCAAATTATATTATATAAATTGGAACAAATCTTACCTTATAAGCTGATTTTGTAAGGTTAAGTGGAACTTAAATTCCAGTTCCTAATAGTACTCATGTCATGTTATCTTATCAAGTGGGTTCGCTCCCTCATGTTCTTGTCAACCAAATACTGCATTCAATCTTGTTCAGTCAATGTTTTCTTTTTTTACCCCTTCATATCTTTGGGTCTATGTTTATCCATAATCTAGTCCTTGGCTTTGCTTACTTTCAGCCTGCACTCATGAATGAGTTTTCCTAGTTTATACTATATATCAAAGGGGTCATAAATGCTGTTGACTCTTCATCATTATCTAATGTTTTGGTGATGTTTCTTTGTCTACGATTCATTATCTTTTGAGTGTGTCCAAGTCTTTACCCCTCCATCCTATTCCTATTCAGTATCATTCACCAGAGCTGCCTCATTATTATATTGAAGAAGATCCTCCTCTCTGCAGTATTATTTAATGGTGGCTATGTTGGTAACATGAGGAATGCGGGTCATGGTTTTCAACAAATGGCAAAAAACTAGACCGAAGGAATTAGGCCATGTGGCCCGGGAAAGAGTTTAAAACCCTAAAACAAGCAGAAAGTCACGCTACACTACTCCTTCATGAGTCATGATATCCAACCTCCCACACTCTGGTGATTTCCAACCTTCTAGAACCTCTGTCCTACTTTATCTGTTCAACAAAATTGTCTGCCTTTTTTGTTTTTTTGTTTCCTATTTGGTTTTCTAAAGTTATTTTTTTACTTCTTAATTATTACTTTTGGTTTTCTTTAATTTTGTTAGTTATTTTTCTGCTCTATTATTATTTTTTGTTTTCTTTAATTATCATTATCAATTCTGTTTTTGTAATTATTTTTTTTAAAATTTATAGCTTTCTAATATTTATGATGAATTTTAATTTTTCTATTTGTATTTAATATTTAGATTTCCAACTTTTTTCAGTTCTATTTTCTTCTAATTTTTTAAATTATTTTTTATTCTGTTTATTCCTATTTTTGATTGATTTGCTGCTTTTCATTCGGGTTTTTAATTCTTTTGAACTCGTGAACTTTATGAAATTGAGTGTTTAGTAGTTTATGACATTTTTCTTATGAGACATGATGTGTTTTCTTTGGATTAATCCATATTTGGTTAGTATTTTTAGTTTTTTATTCATTTCTGTTTTTTTGTGTGGGTGAATCTAATTTTTAGTTTGTATGCCATAGGCTGACATGCCATCCTCCATACGTGAATGGATGATTTTTGTCTCACTGCCATAGCATGCCATTGATAACACTGCTTCTGAATCCTGTATATATTTATCAGTGTTGGTGTCCTCGTCCTTATGCCAGCACCAATTACTGATGGGATCTCCCCAACTTACAATATAAGCACTTTGTATGTTTTTTGTGAAGAAAAGAACCCCAAAAAATATGAATTATATACTTTGAATAAAGTTATGTTCACCTATCTTGAAATAGTTTTCTTAGTATTGTAGTTTTTTCTATCATATTGAGTCTGACGTTAAAAAAAATCGAGGGACTCCATTTTTTAACGTTTTATATTATTTTTAATTTGCTTTTTCTTAATTCTTAAAGAAATATGAATATATTTATTTATATTTATAATACTAGTGTTTTGAAATGTCCATTCATTTTGAGATGTTGGCTAAGTGTCTCAGCCATCTGGAAGTGTCAGGTTAAATATCCAAGTTAATAAAAAATTTTAAAATTGTTTTGCACATGTTATACAACTGTTGGAGAGGATTTGATATGGGAATGCTAAAAGGAGTGGTTGAGCTTCATAACAATGAAATAGACTTTTGAATACAAACGTATTTAGTGGACTATCATTTTGGGTTGTTTTGACATGATTTTATGTTTTTGTGCTAAACATATTTATAGTCAAGGAGTGGAATTTGTAATGTACTCTTCCATATATATTATTGCTCATAGCCTCTCATTATCTCTATGTTATTTGGTTGCAGTCGTTTTGGGAAGTTTGTTGAAATTCAGTTTGATTCAAATGGTAGAATATCTGGTGCTGCAATTAGAACTTACTTACTGGAAAGATCACGAGTTGTGCAGATAACGGATCCCGAGAGAAATTATCACTGCTTTTATCAGTTGTGTTCATTTGAAAGGGTATTTAATTTCTTTGAGGCCTATTATATTTTGCTGTTGGGTTGGAGTGGGTTTAGTAATGAAGCATGTGCGATAGTTTGCATTGTGCATGTGCAGGCTATGATTTTGATAATATCATGTTCAGACCATTAAGTGTTATAGTTTGTAATTGGGATGCCTCATTTTAGGATGCAGAGAAGTACAAGTTAGGACATCCGAGTCACTTCCACTATCTAAATCAAAGTAAAGTCTATGAATTAGATGGTGTACGCAACTCAGAAGAATACCTGAAGACAAGGAGGGCAATGGATATTGTTGGCATTAGTCACGCAGATCAGGTGTAATATTGTTTCCTTCAGTGCATTTCTTGCTTCATTGCATGCTTTTGTGGTTCAATGGACAGTTTTATTGATGACTAGCCCTTTTCTAATAATCATCCCTTCTTCCTATTATCAGGAATCCATATTTCGTGTGTTAGCTGCAATTTTACATGTGGGCAACATTGAATTTTCTCCTGGAAAAGAGCATGACTCATCGGCAGTAAAAAATGACAAATCAAGATTTCATTTACAGATGGCTGCTGATCTTTTCATGTAGGTGGTTTATATTTTGTTAATTTTAATCTTGTTGTCATTAAATGAGTCATAACTAGGTTGAATTTATTTGATTCAAGCATTTGCGCTCAAAACTCAAATGCACAAGTTTTAAATATGCAAACATTTTATGATGCTGATTTATTAATTTCTGGTAGTATGACCGTGTCAAGTATATAGGCAATTTATGCAACTGAAGTACGGTAGGACAAAAAGTTAATGGAAAAATTTTGTATAGGAAAAAGTAGAGTTTATCTATCAACAGTCTATGCTATTGATCTGTGTAGTATCGACAGGAATACCAAATGAATTGGATGATTGTTGTTTCTCTTTTAAGATGTATTATGGTCATAATTTATAGAATTTTTTTTCCATTTCTAACTGAATAGCTTAATTTTTTTTAATTTGCTAGGTGTTATGGCTGAGAGTGAGTAACTCCTTTATCTGTTGTATTCTGTTAATTCGTTAGAGCTGTCATTACCAGTTGATTTCTGTAAGTCAGTTAGCTGATAGCTTTCACTGTCCGCTGTCATGCCAAATAATGGGCTGGTTTGTTTGTGTTTTTTTTTTTTAAATAAGTGATTATTTAATAAAAAACAGATTTCTGCTTGTTTTGTGTGTTTGTCTAATCTTTTAAAAAAGCAGTTTTCTGCATACTTAAATAAACAGTTCTTATTTACTTCTTACATAAATAAACTGGTTCAATATTATATATATTTTTTTCATTTGTTAACTGAATGGCTTAATTTTTTTCACTTTGCTTGGTGTTGTGAGCGAATAACAACTTACCCGTTGTATTCTATTATTAGTTTGTTACAGTTGTCATTATCAGTTGATTTCTGTTGGTCAGTTAGTTACAGCTCTCACTGTCTGGGTGTTATGTCTGATTCTGTCAGTTAGATGAGCTTCTGTAGTCTGTAAATAGTCGTTGTATAGACAAGAGCTCATCACTTTTACAAACTATCTGTAATCACTTGGGGTTTAGGGTTAAAAAAAAAAAAAGTTGGAGTGCCAACATAGTTGAGATGCCAAATAACAGTGATACTTTAACACTTCCATCTTTTGATAAAAAATACAAAGTTTTCATTTCTCTATATATTTCTGTTTTTCTTTTAATAGGTGTGATGTAGACCTACTGCTGGCAACATTGTGTACTCGTTCAATACAAACTCGTGAAGGAAGTATCATCAAGGTCCTTGATTGCAATGCTGCTGTTGCTGGCCGTGATGCTTTGGCGAAAACTGTTTATGCCCGTTTATTTGATTGGTATACATGTGGTGAATGCAAAATTGGGATGTAGTTTTTTAATGCATTGTTTCCGATGACATTCTTTTTTTATGGTGTTTTAACAGGCTTGTTGATAAGATCAATATGTCTGTTGGGCAAGACATCAATTCCAAGATACAGATTGGAGTTTTGGATATTTATGGTTTTGAGTGCTTTAAGGATAACAGGTATTTTGTCTTCCGATTGTTTGTCATTTATAGGAGTTCTTTTCCCCTTTTGTGTGTATACATGGATTGTGGAGTGTTAGACAAACAGAACAGGAGAGAAATGACTCAGTTTGAAGACTAATATAGTCGTGAAATTTCTCCCAAACTTCATAGGAGTGAGTCTATCAGAGAACACGATAGAGAACCGATTTAGAAAGAGTAGATTGAAGCCAAACAAGTAACAGTTGATCATGAACTTCCCATGCATTATATTCAGGATTAAGACAATCAATTATGCGATCCTCTTTTGGGAGAAAATGCTGTTGAACGACGGGATTAAGCACAAATTGCTGTATCTTATGTGCTTTAATGACCAGGTCCACCATATTGCCTCCAAAGGAGATAGTTTGAATCATCCAGCTTCTCAGCAATGGAAGTTGGAAAGGAGTGCGACACCGTAGCCATTGAGAACAGTGCAAACAGAACCCAAAATCTGGGAAGAGGAAGTGGCGCCGAAAAAATGGCTCTAGATACTATGTTATGTTAGATGAACAAAACAACAGAGAACTGTTTAACAAACTGAATGGTATGCATTTGAAAGGAGAAGTTTGCACAAATATTTAGCTAACTACTTACAACACAAGAGATAGCTAACTGCCTTTGCTGAAAATGTTACACGAGATAGCTGTTAGCAATAGCCAACAACTCTGAATACGTATTACAATTGTGTATATACAGAATAACTAACTACATTATGGAGAGTAGAACTGAGTAGGTTCACTGTGTTTGTTACTTTCTGGATCATTCTTCTGAATGCTAGTCACTTTTCTTAGGTTTTTCATGTATCCAAGACCTGTTTTGTACTTTCACTAGCAGGAAAATGCTTTTTGCTCAGACTTTCATTAGTATCATGCATGGATTGTCCACACCAAAAGGAATTACGCACAGATTGTTTTTCTTTGTATTCACATTGTTTGTTTTTTATTTGCTTGCTGCAGTTGTTTGTTGATTTACTGACCTTTTCTATATGATTGTTTTGCTCATCTAAATAAAATTCACCTCCAACAGTTTTGAGCAATTTTGCATCAATTTTGCAAATGAAAAGCTTCAGCAACATTTTAATGAGGTATCCATATATCATTGTATTTTAAATTGCATTCACTAAGCTTATCAAATATTTCATTTTCTTAATTTGAATTTTGTTGTTTTTTTTTCTCCTTTTGCTTACTGTCTTGTCATTATTTCCAGCATGTATTCAAGATGGAACAGGAGGAGTATGGCAAAGAAGAAATTAACTGGAGTTACATTGAATTTGTAGATAACCAAGATGTTTTAGAGTTAATTGAAAAGGTTTGTATTTTTTTGTTCTTTTAATATTTTTATTGTCTTTTTAGGTGCAAATAATTCTTTAGTCTATGTATTGACATTGCTGTGTAGCATTATTTTGCATTTTCATACATAGAGGTCAGAAATAATGGTATATGAGAAATTATGAAGTACATGAGGTTAGAGATGGAAATTGTAAGAAGATCTATATTAGGATGGATGCTATTCAGCTATTCAGAAATTTGTCAAAAAACCATTTTGTCTGATCCTATGCTCTCTAGGTCTCATGTTTGGGTCTCAACATTTTTTAACAAATAAATTCTCAAAGACTACCTTATATAGGGTACAGATAATCATGATTATTTTAAAATAAGGTGATATAGTTTCATGTGGTGGTGCAATGTTAATGCATACATGTTATTGATGATTACATTGCATTGTCTTGATTTCAATTAATATGTATGCCTTTATTTTCAGTTTCTTATGGATTCATTATTGCATTCTTTTGCAGAAACCCATTGGTATCATTGCTCTGTTGGATGAAGCTTGGTACAGTTTGAGTTCTTCAATATGAATCGGTGTATATTCATTTATTGTAAATTCAGACTTCATCCTGAATTCCTTCTTATTGCAGTATGTTTCCAAAATCAACTCCTGAAACATTCTCAACCAAGTTGTTTCAGCATTTCCGATCTCATCCTAGGTTGGGAAAGGAAAAGTTTTCACAAACAGATTTTACTGTTTCTCATTATGCTGGAAAGGTGAGTACGTGTTACTGGACTTTCTCCTGATTCAGACACATGTTGTGACATATTACAATGTTTAAGGAGATCTTCCACTATTTTTATGTAGGTCACGTATCATACAGATACCTTTTTAGACAAAAATCGTGATTATGTTGTAGTAGAACATTGCAATCTCTTATCTTCTTCAAAATGCCCTTTTGTTTCTGGTCTATTTCCTTTGCTACCTGAAGAATCTTCAAGATCATCATACAAGTTTTCTTCAGTAGCTGCCAGATTTAAGGTGTGTAGATTTTCATCTTCTAAATATGTTCTTTAGAGCTAGGGAGAGCATAATATGACCAACATGTTTTGGAGACTAAATTTATATATTTGAAAATCAATTTCATGTATCTGATCTTTTTTGGGGACCTGGGTTTCTTGTTTGTGTTAGCAACAACTTCAAGCACTGATGGAGACCCTAAACTCAACAGAGCCTCACTACATACGATGTGTGAAACCAAATTCTTTGAATCGACCGCAAATATTTGAAAATGCAAGTGTCATACACCAGTTACGCTGTGGGGTTAGTATTTTAGACGTTCCTTTAATTCAAGCTGTTGAAACAGATACAGATTGCCAACATGTCTATTTGTAAACTGTTATCTTGGGTGTTATCTAATCAATGTTATGAAAAATTGTTTTTTTGGCCAATTTCATACAACAATACACTATAGTGTATAACTTATAATTGGGTTTTTTGTTGTTATTGATGGTAAGGTATAACTTATAAAAAGTTTGTCATTTTTTAACTTCCAACTGCATGTGTAAAAGAAATTGTGGGGTTGATTAAATTTTTTTGAAATAAGATGACTTTGATTCACTTGCTTATCTTCCAGATTTAGTATCCATTAGAATGTCATTTTTGGCATATCTCTATTTTATTTAGGGTGTCCTTGAGGCTGTTCGGATAAGTCTGGCTGGTTATCCCACTCGAAGAACTTACTCAGAGTTTGTGGATCGTTTTGGGTTGATAGCCCCTGAATTTATGGATGGAAGGTGAGTTCATTAAATTAATTTTCACAATTACCTCGTAAGTATTAAATGACTCCATAACTTGTATTCCATGATTTTCAAAGTCGAGTAAAGCTACAAGTCAAGAAGTTTATTTTGTTGGGCTTGTAGTAGCAGTACTTGTACTCATTAGTGTAAATGAGATTGTTAGCAAGGTTATCAGACTTGAGAGTCTATGTAGACTCGTGGGAGGTTTGTAAACTTGACCCATAAACCTGACTGGGAAGAGTCTATTTCACATAAAAATTCAACAAAAAAGATAAACATTCATGATATCAATTCCACAATATTAAAATAAATAAGTTCATACAATTCACCAACAAAATATTAGTTCAAAGAAGTTCATGCAATTCACCAACAAAATATTAGTTCTTAAAGTGATAAGATAATAATTAAATAACTAAAGAAAGGCAAATATTATCAAGTTTTCATCTAATCCTCGTATGAAATATTTGGCTTATAATGTGTCAACCCAGCCTCTCCTAGTCTCCTTGTTTTGCTCCTCCTCTTCTCAATCGTTGCATCTGCCTCCAGTGTCTTCTCCTGTGACTTTCTGTTTTCTCCAGCGACTGCATCTGGTATCTCCAGTGAGTGGCTTGGTAGTCTTTGGTGAGTGTCTTATTTCTACAGAGTGCTGCTGTTCTGATATGATTCTAGAAAGGCTTGCTTTCTTGAACTCTGACAATGAATATTCTATCTTCTTTCCTTTCTTCACACAACTACATAAAATTATCAGAGTAGTGGTTATCGCACTACAGCATTTTCAGGGCCAGCAGCTATGTGGCATTCTCAAGGATTTAAAGCAGTAGTGATTATATTTTCTGGGTAATAGACTTTTGACCTTGAAGAATTCAGTCCCTACACAACTACACAGCCCCTTTACTCAATTTTGAGGGAGAGAAATGGGAGCCTTGGATCCACTCATGTAAAAACTGCTTGTGGTTCTCAAATTTGGTCCTAATTTGACTAGTTTACCTGGTTATTGGTCAATTTTTAAAGCAATTCTACCGAACTACTGGGTTATCTCAAAGAATCTGCCAATCTGTTCTGATTTCAAAATATAGCTTAGGATATGTATAATATTGTTGGCAATTGTAAATTTGAACTGAAACTTGGAAGAAGGAGAAAGAAATGGTAAAACTTTGATTTACATCTGCTGTTTATTTGGAGATTATATTGTCACATTTGGTAAGGAATTGTGGAAAAGTTGTGGTCAATGAAAGGTTTTATCCTTTCCTGGCATCAATTATTATTTTCTAATTGACATTCATTTGAATGCATGTGCAACAATTTGGGCTTCATATTTAATAAAAACTGTATTCTTGTGTTAATAGTTATGATGATAAAGCTGCAACTGAGAAAATTTTGCAAAAGCTTAAGCTTGAGAATTTTCAGGTATGCTTTCCCTAGAAATGTGTTTGCAGATATTGCTCCCCAACAAAGCAAGGATGTAAAAGTGTGTTCATAAGGTTTTTATTTTGCTGTTGTTCAGTTAGGTAGGACCAAAGTATTTCTCAGGGCTGGCCAAATTGGTATTTTGGACTCAAGACGTGCTGAAGTTTTAGACAATGCTGCAAAGTGTATTCAGCGCCGATTGAGGACATTTATTACACGTCAGTATTTCACAATTTTAAGATCTGCTGCGTTTTCTCTTCAGGCATGCTGCAGGGGTTAGTTCATTTTTCCTTATGCAGTTATTACTGTATACTACTCTTGTTAACATGTTGCCTTTACTTTTGCACTTGATTTCTGCTGTGTGACTTGTTTGACATGGGTTCAAATCATGGAAAAGTCTATTCAGTTGTGTAGGGGTAAGGTTGCATACATCTGCCCTCCTAAATCCTCCTAGTTTAGATGCTATGCTAGTGCACCAGGCCACATGTTTACTATCACACGGTCATCTCTCGAATGGCATTGTAGTTGAGTGAAATTTCATATGGTTATAAAGTAGTTCTGAATTTGGCTTGGATTAATATAGGATGGGTTGAATTGAATTGTCTAATTTCCATATTCACTAAATCAGTAAGAAGTCAATCCTTAACTTATTTGTTGTTTCCAAACATTTGTGCTTTCATTGGTTGGCTTCTTTTTTAAGTCAACTCATTCAAAGTTGTTGTTAGAATAACATGGAATGCAAGTTATATGCATTTTGTTTTCTTAGGAACTAGTATGTCAAAACTGCGTTCCTCATTATGTATTTTATGAAGATTTTAATTTTATCCTTGCTATAATTTTATTCTTTATTACAATAGTATCATGCCATTAGTTCTAGAATTATGTATTTAAAATCATTTCCATAATTACTGGAATCTTTTTCCTTAAAATAAGTTCTCTATATTTCCTAAAATAATCAACATGGTCATGTATTTATTGGTCCAATGACCACATTATTGTAATAAATAAGTATATTATTCTTTCTAATTTTGAGATGGTATCATAGCTCCTGACCTTTTGGAGTCTCTGACTGTTTCTATCAACCCTAAAACACAATCTTCATTGTTGTGCCACTCTAATCTCTATTGCAGCCGTTATTGCTGCATAATCCACCTATATGAATGAGATCATGAATTTTGGAATGGAAACTGAGGACAAATTTCAGACTGCTGGAGAATTGCAAAATGTCCAACCCACACATTTGTGCTCTATAACATATTCTAGTAAGTTTCCACTTTTTTTCCGGTCTTAATGCTTTAGGTCCACCTTTATCTCATTATTGGATACTAGACTCTGGAGCCACTGACCATATGACCCCATCACCCAAATACTTCTCCACATATTCTTCATGTCCTAGCAACAAGAAAATTTCCACAGCAAATGGAAATTTTACAACAACAACAAGACAAGGAGAGGTCCAAATAAGTCCTTCCATAATCTTAAATTTTTTTTATGTCCTTAAATTGTCCACTAATATGATTTATGTACAAAAACTCAAAAGATCTTTATGTAATTTTGTTTTTTCATAGAAACTCTTGTATTTTACAAGTTAAGAACCCGGGAAGGACAATTGGACATGCTAGAGAATGGACATTATCAACCTATCAGTAGCCACTCCCTCCCTCATATCTAAATCTACCGTGACCAATAAAGAGAAAACTCAACTATACCATTGTCGGCTGGGACATCCATTTTGAAGTTGTAAAATTGATTTTCCCTTCCTTGTTTAGGAGTTTAAGGATGGAAAGTCTCCACTGTGAGGAGCGAGTTTGCTAAACACAAGCGTGCAAATTTTCCCATTAGCAATAGGTAGGAGTCTTGTCCCTTTTCATCGTAATAATGCTAATGAGAACATTTACTCACTTGTAGCAAACTCACACATCTCACAGTGGAAACTTTTCTTCTCTAGAGTACTAATAGTGAGAAAAAGGTGTATATGAAGCATTAAAACCAAAAGAAAATGGAAACTTACCATAATATGGTAGAGAGCATGTACATGTGGAATTGACATTCCAAAATTCTCCAGCAGTTTGAAATCTATTCCCAATTTCCATTCCAAAATTCACGATCTCATGCATATAGGTGGATTATGCAAAAAGGTTGTCATAATAATCAAAGTGGTGCAACAATGAAGGCTGCACTATGTTCAAGGGGAAACAACAACAAAGACCGTGCTTTAGGGTTGATAGACACATCAAAGACTGCCAAAGATCAGAAGCTCTAGTACCATTTTAGTAAGTGAGTTTGTGCCTAACTCAACCTCACAAAATTGGTTTGTATGGTGAGGATTACACCCTACTTATATATTATAATCTGACCTTGTTCCTAGTTAGTGTGGGATCTTCAACATGAATATTGCTTTTTCATTTAGTGTGGTAAGTCAATTCCTAAATTCACGTTGTTAGAACTTGTGTGATGCAACTATTTAGATTCTCAAGTATTTTAAGTGACCCTAGAGAAGGCTTAATTTATCTTGAGAATCAAATCGTAATATTTTGGATCTTATAAATTTAGTTTATAAGCATGGCATGAATGTCATTTAGTTGAAATTAGTTAGTTTGTACTTACCGCTGGTAGCTTGAATTAGTTAAGAAGTATGAATTGATAGCACATAATAGTTAAATTGTACTAAGGGTTGTCTGGTGCCTATAAATACATTGTTGTACTCCTATTATTGAGTATTTTGAAATTAAAAAAAACTCAGTTAATTTTTTAGTTCAGTTTCTCTAAGATGGTATCCATAGCATTTTTCACCTCTTGCACTTGTCTTTGATCACTTGCTTCGGGATCCTGCTGTCATCTTCGCTCTTCATGTTTTTGTCAATTATTCTTTCTAGTTTGTGTTTGCAAATTGTTGTTTGTTGATTTGGTTTCTTCAGTTGCTCTTGTCATGTCTTTGTTCCTATGTCTTCCACTTTCTAGTTGTTTCCAATGTCAATAGCTGAAAAACTTGATGAATTGAATTATCTTCACTGGAGACAACATGTTGAAATTGCAATCAAATTGCACAAATTACAATGATTTGTTGTAAAAAAGTGACGATTGGTGTCTTTTTTGTGCGAGAAAAGGTTGTGGCCAAGCAACTCTACATCTATCTTATTCCTGCTCTTCATCAGTGGGTAGATGTTGCCAGTCTTTTATGGCTTTCAGTCTTTTGCAGATGGTAGCTTATATTAGTTAAATGGTGCTAACTGGTGTGCGGTTCCTATGAAACATCGTTGTACTCCTATTATTGAGTATTGTGAAATTAATAAAATCTCAGTTAATTCTTTAGTTCAGTTTTTCTAAGATAATATCCTCTAATCATGTATAATGAATTTAATAAGCCGATATAATCATGCATTTGTTGTTTACTAACAGTAATTTATGTTCAAAGTGGCTCTATTTTTCTCTCTTTTACCAGACTCTATCTCTCTCCCATTTCTTGATTTCTCTGTCTTCCCCTAAATTTAACTATTGAAAATGCATTAAATATGGGGATCACACTGGTTTGATATGACATTAGCTTGACTGTCATCAGTTTTTTGTACTTATATTGCAGGTCACATTGCCCGGAAGATATATGCAGCTAAAAGGGAGACAGCAGCAGCTATCTCCATTCAGAAATATATTCGTATGTGGCTTACAAGGCATGCTCACTTAAAACTGAATTTTTCTGCTATTACCATACAATCTCATGTTCGTGGTTTTGTGACTCGCCAAAGATTCTTACATGTAAAAGAACATAGAGCTGCTACTTTTGTTCAGGTAATTTTTTCGAGATGTTATGGTAGAACTTTTAGATGGTCAAAATCATGGCCTTTGTCTTCATCACCTTTATAAAATAGAATTCATTGGGTATTTATCATCCTAGTTTACGAATACTGCCTCTGTCCCTAAATATAAGACATTGTTTTGAAAATTCCTTGCCCCCTTTTATAAGTCTCTTCTCTATTTCTCTTGCATTAATTATTTTGATAAATACCCTTAACTACTTCTGCTATTATTTTTCTCCCCATCCATTAATTATTTAAGGGTGACTTTTGAAAAATATTACAATTACAAACAAATATAACGCTTTTGACTGATAGGGACTTGATTGTTATGGGATGTTAAGTAGGCATCCCATAATACTCAAGTTCTCTACGGATGTTTATGAAAAGGAATTGATTTGCAAAATTTTGTTATTAATTGGTGTAAATTTTAGAAAATTGCAGAACATTTGATATTATTGGTGCAGATTTGTTGGTCACAGATCTTGTACGATTGTACCGTTATAATTATGTAATTATCTCCATAATTAGATAGGAAAGGTGTAGGTAAGCATTTATTGTAAAATATTGTATCATGACTGTTTAGTGGAGAATTCTGTAAAGGAGAGCAAACAGTTTTGATCTGCATCTTTTTTAAGTCCAGTACGGTATCAAATTAGGTTGCATTATGAACACCAAGTTAAGACATTGACCTTGTTCTCAATCTCCGACCATTCAACTCTGCTACTAAGATGTGGGCCAAAAAGTTGAAGAAGATATATAGCCAAAAAATACTGAAGAAGGTTTCAACTGGAACATGAAATTACTATATTTCAAGAGGATAGTCTCTGAATTTCTGAATTCTATTCTCATTTCATGAATTTTTGGGCTGATTAAGCTGATATTTTGTATAAAGATTTATCATATGAAGGCCAAACTGTGGTGCAACACGTTCATGAAAACTAATTTTGAGGGTTTTTAGTCCAATCTCATGAATAGAGTTCCTCTTTCCCATCCTTGGATGCATGCCTCAATCAGCTTTTTTCATGAAGAACAGCGCCTCCTAACTCTACCATCCATTGACCACTAGTAATATGTTTCTATTCCAGTTGCATAAGCTGCACAAGGAAAAACTAAACGACGAGAACTGAGTGCTGTCCAATGTTTCTGTTGCGAAGAACTTGAGAATTTTACTTCACATTGCCCAAAAAGGTTCTGCAGTTACTTAAAAAAAAGATGGTCACATTCATCATTAAAGAATGTCTCTATTAGAGATCCCACATCGACCATGAATTAGGCCAAATTATAATATATAAGAGGGGTGCAATCATCACTTTACAAGCTATTTTGTAAGGTTGGGTTAGACATAAATCCACTTCTTAATAGATATAAATCCACTTACTAAGAATCTCATAATAGCACCAAGGAAAAATGCAATAGCCTTCATAGTCGTAATTGGTCCTTCCGAGAATTGGAATGCTTCTACCCATGTGCAAAGCTTGACCCATAAACAGTCTAACAAATGATAATTTCAGCCTTTTCTCCTTGTACACCTTGGAATTTAGACTCTGTCGCATCCAATCACATGACCAACAATGTTGATACCATTAAAAATGTGATGAGATATTTTGTAATCTTTATTTCTCCTGGCCTCAATGTTCTTTTCTGCCTTTTGGCAAGTGTCTTGGCCACCCAAACTCTTATGACTTGATGAAGTAATGTGTTCTTGATAATGAAATTTCCTTGTCTCTTGATGTTGTTAAATTTGATTCCAAGTCATGTCAACTTTAGAAAAGTAAATTTCTTCCCTTTCCAATTCACCTATTAAATGTAAACCAGCCTTTTGATATGTTTCATATCATGCTCATTACAAATACTTTAACACTTTTATTTAATTTTTGTGCTCAAAAGTTGAGGCATTCTCTCTTCCAAAACTTCAAATTTTTTCATGCATATGTTCAACCCAATTCTCTTCCAAAATAAAAGTTTTGTGTTCTGATGATGGGGAATATACATCTCATTTGTTTAAGGAATTATTGCAGACATGGTATTTTGTTTCAAAGGTCATGTCCTTCCACAGCATAACAAAATGAGGTAGTCGAAAGAAAAAATTGTTGTCTACTTGATGTTGTTCACTCTTATTTTCAAATCTTTTGTGCCTTCTAGGTTTTGATGTGAGACTCTCTCTATTGCTGTCCATCTCCTTAACCATTTCTAGTTCATTACACAGTAATTCTCCTTTCTTATGTTTTTGGTCAAAAACCCATTTATTCCAATCTTTGTCTTCATACATCAATCTCATGTTGTCTATCTTCTAGTATATGTTGATGATATCATAACGATTGGAAACTCTATTGCTATGGTGCAGCAGTTTGCAACTAAACTCCATACTGCCTTTTCTCTCAAACAACTTGGTCATCTTGATTACTTTCTTCGGCTTGACACCAAATATTTTACCTCACCTTTCTATTGTCATGACTCAAAGTAAGTACATTCTGGACTTGCTTCATAAAACACGTGTAATCGAAGCTCATTCCATTTCTTCTCTTATGATTTTTAATTTCAAATTATTTAAGTTTGTGGATAATGTGTTTTCAGACCGTACTCTATATCATTCAGTGGTAGGTGCTATACAGTACACCACTCTCACATGACCAGAAATCAACTTTGCTGCCGAAGATGTTGGTCAATTTATGGCAAAACCACCGAAATCTCATTGGATTATGTTAAACAAATCCCACAGTACCTTAAAGGTACTTTGATTCATGGACTACATCTTTAGCATGAGTCTCTTACACAATCTTTGTCACTTAAAGCCTTTTGCGATGCCGATTGGTCAATCTAGAGTTGATTGCAAACACTTTACTTCAAGAGCAAGTTCTATCTTGGTCTGATTTAATATACTGGTAGCAGAAAGTTACTACTCGCTGCAGCATTGAGGCTGAGTATAAAAGTTTGGCTCAAACTTCTATTGAACTAACATGGACTTCTGCTTTGCTCACTGAATTGAAAGTTCCATTCACTACTCATGTTCTTTTATGTGACAATCAAAGTGTTTTTTTCTTCTTTCTATTGCCAATAATCTGGTGTTCCATAGCTGTTTTCTTTGTGCGGTAAAAGGTTCTGGCACACAACTTTTTTTTCTATCATATTTTAGGTCTGGATCAGTGGGCAGATGTGTTGATCTAAACCCCTTTCTTCAGCTCATTTTTCTTTTCTCATATCCAAACTCTATATGAAGAGTTTTTCTTTTCAAAAATCTTTTCCTTGAGCTGTTAGCTACTGCTTACAACTATCTCTTGTATCAATTAAATCAAGCTTTTTGTTATTGCTAACACCTATCTCCTCCATTGGAGCTTAGCTATAAATACTCTTCTACCTATCTTATTTCACAAGTTAATGAAATGCATTCAATTAAGATGGTTACAAAATTCTCTCTTGTTCAGTTTGTTTGACAGATAGCAAAGCTGCATGATACCATTTTTGCAAAATATCGTATCATCACTATTTAATGGAGAATTCTCCAGAGGAGAACATACAATTTCGAACTCCATCGGAATGACACAATGAATTATTTGCTTTGGTTTCAATTGTTGCTGCATTCACTTTCACACTTGCTTTTTGTGTCTGGTTATGTTCAGATGACATAATTTTGATATATTGCTTTATTGATCATACATGACATTGTAGGCCTTTTGGAGGATGTCCAAGGCTAGGTCATCTTTCCTACGGCATCAAACTTCAATTGTGGCAATACAATGCCTTTGGCGGTGCAAACAAGCAAAAAAAGAGTTACGAAGACTGTCAAAACTGTTTAGGAAGTTTTATATTTTATCCTTATTATATTTTTATTTTGTATCACAGCTGTATCTTACTATTAATATTAGGATTATGTATTTAGAAACAATCCCACAATCATAGGGATTTGTTTCTCTAGAATTAGTTGTCCATATTTCCTAAAATAACTAGCAAGCTCTCATGTATATATAGGTCTAATGACCTCATAATTTAAATAGAAGAAAATATTATTCCTTCTAAACTTGATATGGTATCAGAGCTCCTGATCTTTAGGAGTCTCTGACCGTGCCTGAAAACCCTAAGTTGCAGTCGTCATTGCTGCACAACATTGAGCCTTGCTGCAGCCTTCATTGCTGCACAACCTTGGCCTAATCGCAACCTTCATTGCTGTGTAGCCTTCACCGCGGCTACTGTTCACCGCGGTTACTGTTCACCACGCACTGTTCATCACGGTTACTGTTCACCGCCGCTACTGTTCATCACTGTGATGGCTGAGATCACTGAGATCGTGAATCCTATTGGGGACAGATTCCAAACTGCTGGAGAATTGCAGAATGTTCATTCTGCTTATAGATTAAATGGAAAAAATTATCTCAAATGGTCTCAACTCATTAGAACCATCTTGAAAGGAAAAGGAAAGGTCAGTCACCTGACTGATATGGCCCCTGATGAACAGGATGCCAAGTTCAAATCATGGGATGAAGAAGACTCCATGATCATGGCATGGCTGTGGAATTCAATGGTCCCAGAAATCAGTGATACCTGCATGTTCCTTAAATCAGCAAAGGAAATTTGGGAGGCAGTAGAACAAACCTATTCTAAGGCCAAGGATGCTGCTCAAATATATGATGTAAAAGTGAAAACCGTGGCTGCCAAGCAGGGAAACAAATCTGTTACAGAATATGCCAATCAACTCAAGTCCCTATGGATGGAATTGGATCACTACCGAGTTATAAAAGCAAAATGTTCAGAAGACTCAGCAATCCTTAAGGAGTATATTGAACAAGATAGAGTCTATGATTTCTTGGTAGGCCTGAATCCTGAATATGATCAGGTTCGAATCCAAATCTTGGGAAAAGAGAAAGTCCCAGGGCTTAATGAAGTGGTAGCCATTATTCGAAGTGAAGAAAGCAGGAGAGGACTGATGTTGGAGACCCCAACTACTGAAAGCTCAGCAATGAAAGCTGAAGGAGGAACAGCCATGCTAACTAACCAGAAGAAAAGCAGGTTTTCCAATATAGAGAAAAAACAGGAGGAAGTCTGGTGTACCTACTGCAACAAGCCGCGCCACACAAGGGAAAAGTGCTGGAAATTACATGGAAAACCCCCAAGCAGAGAATGGGGCCAGAAAGGAGGCCCTCCAAAAAGGGAAGGACAAAGACAAGCACACATTGTTAATGGACAAGGAGAAGAATCTGTCCAGCTGAATCATGAAGAGATAGAAAGGGTAAGGTCCTTCCTTAGTAAATTGGAGAAGCCCTCAGGTATGTGCTCCTTAACATATTCTGGTAAGTTTCCATTTTCTTTTGGACTTACTGCTTCAGATACACCCTTTACTCATTTCTGGATACTAGATTCAGGTGCTACTGACCATATGACCCCTCTACCTAAATACTTCTCCACATATATCCCATGTCCTAGCAACAAGAAAATTTCCACAGCAGATGGAACATGTATAACTGCCGCAGGTGAAGGAGAAGTCCAAATAAGCCCATCTATAACATTAAAACATGTCCTTCATGTCCCTAAATTGTCCACCAATCTGATTTCTGTACAGAAACTCACAAAAGATCTCTCTTGTAACGTTGTTTTTCATAACAACTATTGTGTATTTCAGGACAAAAACTCAGGGAGGACGATTGGACATGCTAGAGAATGGAATGGCCTATACTACATGGAGGATCCTAATCTTGGTATCAATAGTCACTCTCTCATATCTGAATCCACCATGACCAATAAAGAGAAAGCTCAACTATATCAT
>NW_027174179.1:0-30079 GCF_000499845.2 Phaseolus vulgaris | reverse complement strand
TCCTCAAAGTTATGTTTGGAGATGATTTGATGGCAACGAAAGTTGTAAGGAAAAGAAACACCGAATGAAAGGAAAAACCCAAACATTACAATATTAACGAATCAACGTTCACATTGGAAGTGAAAGTAAAAAAAAATCAAATACAATTAAAATCTAAGGCAAAAAAAATTAATTAACAGTAAGATTCCATTGTTTATTTGTATTATAAACTCTGATAATTATAGTAATATTACACAAGCAAATATACGTATAGTTGCAAGAGCGATAAATGATAGATAAGAAAAAAAATTT
Source organism: Phaseolus vulgaris (assembly GCF_000499845.2). NCBI lineage: Eukaryota > Viridiplantae > Streptophyta > Magnoliopsida > Fabales > Fabaceae > Phaseolus > Phaseolus vulgaris. Next base: position 29,788 of record NW_027174179.1, on the reverse strand, counting down.
TAACCTCATTTTGTAAAATATTATATTTATATATATGGTGTATATCTTACTTTATAGTAATTCATATTACTATAAGTTTTACAAGTCCATTCAATTAGTTTACAGTGTAGTGTGTAGGAATTTTTGGGTTTTTTACAGTATTAATAACAATATTAATTATAATATTAGTAATATTAATAATAACATTAATAAAATTAAAAACAATATTAATAATAAGATTAGTAATATTAATAACCATATTAGTTATATTAATAATATTTCATAGTAATAATGCGATTATAAAGGAGATTTTCAAATAATATGAGAAAAATGTGTGTCTATGGTCAACAATAAAATTAAATATATATGGTAATGTTGAATCTTCAAAGATTTTAAATGTAGTGTTAATACTTGCTTTGTTTGATTGCTATTTTATTTAATAGTAATTTAGAAATGAATAAAAGAAAGAACAAAACATTGACTAAGTAGTAGTATAAACATGTAGTAGAAGGTACAAACTGAAATGAAGAGGAGTAAGAAACCCACAAAGAAAGTAGAAAGCAGAAAGAAAGCAGAAAGCAGAGAGAGATGGGTTGGTTAATAAGATAGCTTTGAGTGTTGTCATATTTGCTCTAATAGCATGCTATGGTATATTGTTTGAACATATTTTGATATTTGAGTTTATGAAAAACTCTTAATTGTTATTGAATTTGTGTATGTTTTTGCAGGGAATGGTGTGTTGAGCATCCCAAATACAAGAGATGTGTACAAATATTCTGAGAACAACCAAGTTGACGGAATACAAAAGTGTGATACAAACCGTGATTGCTTGAATTTTTGCAAACCACCATGCAAGGCGTTTTGTAATATGGCAACTCACAGATGCGAATGCCCTTGTGATCAGTGATGTGCTACACATTTCATCCATAAATATGTCATTGAGAATTAATAAATTAATATTTCATGATAAATTAAATTTTCGATTTCATCACATTACTTCAAATTCATTATCTTTTCTATGCCTTAAAACTTAAATTATGCTTCAATTCCTCACCTTTATATGGCTTTAAAACTTAATAATAGACCTTATTAGTGTTCAGACTAAGAAAATATCAAATAAACAAATCGTTTATAATTTTATTATTTATGCTAATTCTTTTTTAGGTTAATTACTTTGAATTTACTATGTTTAACAATAGATAGGAATTCATACTACAAAAATTATAGATATTTTATAATAGATACACGGTATACAAAGATCAAAATCTAATATTTACATGTATTCATTAAATTAAACTAAAAACAATCCACCAATAATCCTTAAAAATACAAAGTTTACTATTATTTTTTTTCTTCATATTTTCATTGTTCAATGTAATGAATCACTAAATATCTACAAATTTTAAATTTTATATAATCAATAAAGAGTGTAATTCATTATTTAATTGATTAAAAATCAATAATATTAGAATATATAGTCATTACAATTTTTTAACAATAAATTAATAAAATAAAATGAGACACTCTCAATCATATCCTTACCTAGTTTCAATCCTTATACATACCCTCCTAGTTTAAAGAGTTCGGCAATTCAAAACAATAAAGCACAAACTTCTTAATCTAACAAAACCCTCTTCCCTCCCCTTACAAACCCAAAAGGGGAAAAGAAACCCACAAAACCAGCCCTAACATTATTGTTTAGCAAAGCTATAAACAATTAATTAAAAAGATTGCCTCTACACCCTATGTATATGGATAAGATGTATGTGAATAACTTGCCACTGGAGCCCAGATTTCAAGCAAAAGAAAATGGGAAATAAGGCCTGCAGAATTCATGGAGAGAACATTCCATTTAAAAGTAGTAGAAAAGCTTTCCGCAAGAGAACATAGTGAGATTGATTCCAGAATTACTTTGCTTCTACTGCTGTACAAAACGGCATAATATCAACCACCTTTTCAATTGTAGCCAACATCAGAAACAACTAGCCATATGATTAAGCATAAACTTCTGCAACATTCTACGTTCAGATGGACATTCCATTCCAAGCATACCATCTCCTTACAAGCTCACTACACTGATAAAAACAACCAACTAGTCCTTTGCATCTCCATCAGCACACAAGGTGAACGCAAAAAAGCCATCTCCAGGGTTGGCAAATCCTGCTACAGACAGCAAAGAAAAACCAGAAAAATAGGCCAGACCAATGCCTCAACAGCACCAGAAAAACCAGATTAGGCTGCTTAAGGAAACATTGGTAGTTGGGATAGGGAACCAGTACATCATCAGTTAGCACCTGTACCGTCCCGTATCAGGGCGTTGACTAAGTCGAGGTCAAAGTCAACGACTGGAGAGTCAAAGTCAACTCAAGGTGTCGCCCAGGTGTAGAGACGCCAAGAGGAAGCGTCGCCAAGGCAAGGCAAGGCGTCGCCTGGGTGGAGGCGTCGCCAAGGCAAGGCGTCGCCTGGGTAGAGGCGTCGCCCAACCAGGGCGTCGCCAGATCAAACAGTGTAAAAGCAAGGCAATCACGGTGTGGTTCCCCGATACCCATGGGTAGGAAAGACCATGGAGGGAGCGACGCCGTGGGAAAGCCTCAGGACCCGATATCTCGGGAAAGTGATAAAGAGAAGGAGAAGGTGGCTTCAAGGCCATAGTGATAGTACCAGTGAAGGGCAGCCTGACTCGTGAAGTACCCCTGCCGCCCCAGAGACGCCTTCGGGACAGATACGGCCCAAGAGGAAGGTCACGCCCAGGATAACCGGGTGCAGGGTACGAGAGGAAGGCAGATACGCTCTCAGAGTAAGTGGCTAGATACTTGGGGGCATGAGTTGGCACCCAAAAAGCCACCCCTAGCGCAGTAGCACTCCCAGGCAGGAGGACCCACACGTAGAAACGTCCCCAGATGGGCAGAAACGCCCCCAGATGGGTCATGGCGTCGTGAGGCCCTCCACGTGTACGACAGCCATGCCAGAATGGAAACACCCTCTAGTCAGGTGCCAGGTAATTAAAGATATTCAATACAGTTTCCCTTTCGAGCATTCTGGTACTATTAGAGCTCCCAAGCGTTTCAACGTCTTAAATGCGCTACGTTTCGTAATTAAGCGCTTTAAAGAGTGCGTTACGTTAGAGATTAAAAGCGCTTTAAATGCTGGGCAGTTTAAATAGCGCTGAGAATGTCGGAAAAAGGGTTGGAACCTTTGGCAAACTTAGGAGAAACTCTTTGGTTGCTTGCCCGTGCTTTAAGGTTACGTACAAGTGACTGGAGAACATTTTTGCCAAAAGGAGACAATACACACACAGATACACAGTTCTTTGACCACCTTCAGAGTGCCATACGCGGTGCTCAGATACGTGGGTGGACAGTTTTTGGTGTTTCTTGCTGGCTGACTTGAGCGTCGGAGTGCAAACGGCCGCTAGGGCGCCTCTTTGTCCTCTTTTTTGCAGGAATTCACAGGCAAACAGTGGGAAGGAGTCCTTAGCTGACGGTTGAGGTCGCGCACGAAGACGTCCCGGTCAACCGGACGGAACATTTGGCGCCCACCGTGGGGCTCGATATAAAACATCAGTCCCATCACAAGTTCGAGGAAAATTTACCAAGCTACAGTAACGGTGAAGGAGGTTAGAGTGACAATGGCCCCCACCAGACAAAGAGCAGCGCGCGCAGCCCCAGCAGACCTATCCATGCAGCAGGTCCTGGAAATAATGAGGGGGCTGCAGCAGGACATGGCGGATTCGAAGATGGAGCAGGAGCGCATGCAGGCAGATCTTGACGCCTCGGATGAGCGCAATGAAGAGCTCCACCGTGTGAATGAGGAGTTGCGCCAGAGCCTGAGAAACGATCGGAGGCGGCCTGGACAGGACGAGACGGAGAACCATTCCCCACCAAGGGAGTTTTCCACTCCTTTCTCGCAGGAGATCCTAGATGCAGCGATCCCGAACACGTTCGCGGGACCCAAGGTAATCTTCACTGGGATGGAGGACCCAGAGACGCACCTCGCTGCATTTCACACACAGATGGTCCTGATAGGCGGTTCTGATGCCGCCAAGTGCAAGCTCTTCATGAGCACCCTGACCGGGATGGCTATGGACTGGTTCATTAGCCTCCCCGAGGGCCATATCACATCTTTCCGCCAGTTGTCGCGGTTATTCAGAGAACAGTATTTGGCCAACAAGGCCCCGCCGCCGGTCTCTTACGACCTGTTTGACGTGAAGCAGTATCAGGGGGAGACCCTGAAGGAGTATATCAATCGCTTTGGGGCCCAGGTTGTGAAGGTTGGTACAACAGAGGAGCCTATGATCGTGTACGCATTTGTGAAAGGCGTATGCCCCGGCCCCTTTGGAGAATCTATTATCCGCAATCGCCCTAGGACTTTCGCTGAATTACGGCGTAGGGCGGTAGAGCATATCGCTTCGGAAGGGGAGGTATGTGTGAAGCGCACCAGCGTCGTGCCCTCACGCCCGAGGGGACCGGCGCGAGTTCAACCCGTCAGAGTCAATGAGACCACGACGGGAAGAAAGAAGCCAGAGGCGAGACGCCCCTACGAAGCCAGAAAGCCCCAGCCCCGGGGCCCCGCAGGAGGCGAACGCCCTGCCAGAGAAAGAGCAAGACCGGCGAGGTACAACTTCGTAGTTTAGTTGAAGGATTTGATCGCCGTGCCCAACATAGCCGAGAGGCTGAGGCGACCGGCGAAGACCGACAAGGTGTTAGGGCCCCGCAAAGACTCTTGGTGCGAATTTCACGAGGCTTTCGGGCACCAAATTGATAATTGCCTGTCGTTGGGCTACCAGCTAGATGAGCTGGTGAGGACTGGGTTTTTGAAAGATTATGTCGCAGAGTCCACCACGACCGCCACCCTGCCGCCGCCAGCAGATGAGCTAGCACACGAGATGCCTGTGCTTGGCGAGGTCCACACCATTGCTAGAGGTTTTTCTGGCGGAGGACCCACCGCCTCCCAGCGGAAGAAATACGCGAGGGGGGTGAATTCAATCGAAGAGAGGCTCTCGGGGGAGCCCTGGGAGTCAGATATTGTGTTCACAAGAAGAGACCTCCGAGATCTGGTGCCTCATGACAACGATCCCGTTGTCATCTCAGTCGTCACGGCTGGAAGGAAGGTCCACAGAGTGCTTGTTGATCAAGGAAGCTCGGCGGACGTCATGTTTCTGTCGACCTTTAATAAGTTACGGTTGTCCCCCGATCTGCTGAGTCCCTATACGGGATGCTTGTATGGGTTTGGGGATAACCAGATAGAGGTCCGGGGGTACCTGGAGTTGAGGACTACGTTCACAGACGGAGAGGCCTCCCGTACAGAGAGCATTCGGTACCTCGTCGTGAACGCCAATTCTGCATACAATATTTTGCTGGGCAGACCGGCGTTAAACCGTCTGAGTGCAGTATCCTCCACCCGTCACATGAAGATGAAGCTACCGGACCTCAGTGGCCGGGTGATAGTCATCAGATCAGACCAGGAGGAGGCGAGGAAATGCTACGAAAACAGCCTGAAGACGAAGAGAGGCGTTTTCATGGTGTACGAACGTCCGCCGAGCGCGGACGCCACGATGATTGAGGCAACGCCCGCTGGGCTGACGCTTGAAGAGGCCATAGCAGAAAGGGCGATGCCCGAAGCAGATGTGCCAATGGAGGAGGCGCCCGTGGAAGAGGCGGTGCGCCCCGAAGAAGCGGCGCCCGTAGAAGAAGCGGCGCCCGCCGAAGACGGTAATAGGGAACAACCTGCAGCTAACACCCTAGAAAGGGAGATTGGCGGCAAAGCTTTCAAGTTAGGAAGCTCGCTAAGTCCAGAAGAACAGGAAGGGGTGGCAGAAGTGATTTCGCGCCACCTGGATGCCTTCGCATGGTCCGCCTTGGATATGCCGGGCATCGACCCCGATTTCCTGTGTCACCACCTCAGCATGGACGCCACGGTCCGCCCCGTGCGTCAGAGAAGGAGGAAGTTCAATGAGGAGCGACAACAGGTGGTGAAAGACGAAACGCAGAAGCTGCTGAGTGCTGGCCACATTAGGGAGATTCAGTACCCTGAGTGGCTCGCCAACGTCATCTTGGTGAAAAAGGCGAACGGAAAGTGGAGAATGTGCGTTGACTTCACGGACCTGAACAAGGCGTGCCCAAAGGATTCCTATCCGTTGCCCAACATCGACGCCCTAGTGGATAGCGCGTCTGGCAGCAAGGTGTTAAGCTTCCTGGACGCCTTCTCAGGGTATAACCAAATCAAGATGCACCCCAGAGACGAGAGCAAGACTGCGTTCATGACTGAAACATGCAGTTATTGCTATAAGGTGATGCCCTTCGGGCTCAAAAATGCGGGCGCCACGTACCAGAGGTTAATGGACAAGGTCCTGGCGCCAATGCTTGGGAGGAACGTATACGCCTATGTAGACGACATGGTGGTGGCGTCGCAGAACAGGGTGCAGCACATGGCAGACTTGGAGGAGTTGTTCAACACAATATCCAAATACCACCTCAAGTTGAACCTCGAGAAGTGTGTTTTCGGGGTAGAGGCCGGTAAATTCTTGGGTTTTCTGCTCACCGAGAGGGGGATAGAGGCGAACCCCGACAAATGTGCGGCTATTATCGCCATGCGGAGTCCGACATCGGTAAAGGAGGTTCAACAGTTGACAGGGCGGATGGCGGCGCTCTCGAGGTTTGTTTCCGCCGGAGGAGAAAAGGGGCACCCGTACCTCCAGTGCCTCAAGAGAAACAGTCGCTTTGCATGGACTGAGGAATGCGAAGCGGCTTTCGTTAAGGTGAAGGATTACCTGGCGACGCCTCCAGTTCTCTGCAAACCGGTAACGGGCGTGCCCCTCCGGTTGTATTTTACTGTAACAGATAGGGCCATCAGTTCTGTGTTGGTCCAAGAGCAGGACCAGAGTCAGAAACCCATCTACTTTGTAAGCAAGGCCTTACAGGGAGCTGAGACAAGGTACCAAGCACTGGAGAAGGCGGCGCTGGCGGTAGTGTTCTCGGCTAGGAGGCTCCGTCATTACTTTCACAGTTTTACGGTGGTGGTAATGACCAACCTCCCCATACAGAAGGTGCTGCAGAAGCCCGATGTGGCAGGAAGAATGGTACGCTGGGCAGTGGAACTGTCAGAATTCGATATACAGTACGAGCCTAGAGGATCCATCAAAGGGCAGGTGTACGCGGATTTTGTAGCAGAACTTTCGCCCGGAGGTGAGCAAGAGGTGGAAGCGAGTTCACAGTGGCTGCTCTCGGTTGATGGTTCCTCAAACCAGCAAGGGAGTGGTGCGGGAATAGTGCTGGAAGGACCCGACGGCATACTGATCGAGCAGGCCTTGCGTTTTGCCTTCAAGGCAAGTAACAACCAAGCAGAATATGAAGCCCTGATTGCAGGGATGCTCTTGGCCAAGGAGATGGGCGCACAGAACCTCCCAGTGAAGAGCGACTCCCAGTTGATTACGGGGCAGGTGTCGGGTGAGTTCCAGGCGAAGGACCCCCAGATGGCGGCGTATCTAAAATACGTCCAGTTGCTGAAAGGGGCGTTCGACGCTCTTGAGTTAATACACGTCCCGAGGGAGCAGAATGCCAGAGCCGACCTGCTCGCAAAGCTGGCCAGCTCAGGCAAGGGGGGTAGACAGAGGACAGTGATCCAGGAAACCCTCAAAGCCCCGCGTCGATTCGTGGAAGACAACAGGGTGGATGTCCTCCAGATTTATGCATCAAGGGGAAGGCCGAGGAGTCATTCCTCATTAACCCAAGATACGCAGAGGGCGCCCCGCATCAGTATATACGCGGGTGCGTCTGAGGAAGAGCAGATGCAGGTTTGTGTCCTGTCCACGGGAGACACCTGGATGACGCCCTATAAACGATACCTGGCGGATGGGGCCCTTCCAGTGGACCCTGAAGAGGGTAAGAAAATCAAAAGGAACGCCGCAAGATATACCTTGGTGGATGGGGTGCTGTTCAGACACGGTTTCACTCACCCTATCCTAACATGCGTCAGTGGCGATGAGTGCACCAGGATAATGGCGGAGCTACATGAAGGCATCTGCGGAAGCCATGTAGGAGGAAGGTCCCTAGCCTCCAAGGTAATACGGGCAGGTTTCTTCTGGCCAACAGTGAAAGAGGATTGCGCACGGCACGCCCAGCGGTGTAAGCAATGCCAAAAGCACGTCGACTGACACAAGGCGCCGCCAGAAGAGTTGCGGTCCATATATAGCCCGTGGCCTTTCCACACATGGGGAATTGACATCTTGGGCCCTTTCCCACTGGCAATCAGGCAGATGAAATATCTGATCGTCGCCATAGAATACTTCACTAAGTGGATAGAGGCAGAGCCCGTGGCACAAATCACTGCGCATAAGGTACAGCATTTTGTGTGGAGAAACATCGTGTGTCGCTTTGGCGTACCCAGGCGCCTGATATCTGACAACGGGACCCAGTTCGCCAGTCAGCAGTTGAGAAATCTGTGCGCTGAAGTGGGAATCAAGCAAGTGTTCGCGTCGGTCGAACACCCCCAGACCAATGGACAAGTAGAGTCAGCAAACAGAGTTCTGCTGAGGGGATTAAAAAGAAGGTTGGAAAAGGCCAAAGGGGCGTGGGCGGAAGAGGTGCCAAGGATCGTATGGGCATACCACACCACGCCCCAATCCTCTACTATGGAGACGCCGTTCAGTTTGGTGTACGGGTCGGACGCGATGATTCCAGTAGAAATACACGAAAGCTCACCGCGTTTTCAAAACTTTGTGGTGGAGGAATCTAATGAGGAGAGACGGGTAAACCTGGATCTGCTAGAAGAGGCCAGGGAAGAAGCTAGAATAAAAGCTGAAGCGATGAAGAGAAGAGTGGAGCGGCAATATAGCTCTAAAGTAAAGCCACGACAGTTTCAGGTGGGCGACCTAGTGATGAGGAAAGCTCACCCTTATGAGTTGGAGAATAAGCTGTCTCCCAAGTGGACCGGGCCCTTCAGAGTTACTGAGGCTAAGGGCAACGGTTCGTACAACCTGGAGACTTTAGATGGGGGCCCTATCCCGCGCAGTTGGAATGCAGCCAACTTAAAATTTTATTTCAGTTGATCTATGTAAGCAGCATGTAACAATTTAGTTGAAGGGGAGGCTCTTTTTCCCTTTCGGGGGTTTTTTAATGAGGTCACCCTAATAAATGGAAAAACCAGTTGAGAAAAAGAAGTGCCTTGGTTTTCAGCCTTTATTTTTCCTTGTTAGAAGTAATGGGATGCGCCGCTTAGGCCATGGTGTCGCCAAGGAAGAAGGCGTCGCCTAGGTCCTGGCGTCGCCCAAGTAAAAGCATGCATCATTGGCAGAACGAGATGAAAGGAAGTCGCGCGGTATATGAAGCATATGCAAAGTAAAGTGGCGTTGTAAAGAATTGATATTGAAAAGTTGTTGTTACAAGCAATGTTCAGTACAAAATGCAAAAACACAAACAAGCCACTTCTCAGCGCTCATCAGAGTCATCACCGGAGGAAGGCGAGGCCCCTTTCCCAGCCCGCAGCGCTCGAGTAAGTCGTGTCCTCTTTTCTTGGCTTATTTTCGAACCTGCACAAAGGGAACAGATGTATTAGAGACACAGTGAAGAAAGACAGGCACAGTTAGAAAGTAACGAAGGCCGATGTTGCCTAAGGCAGTGGTTCTTACTTATGTACTTCTCAAGAGTCCTAGCGTTGAACTCCAAGCTGATCACCGTAGCAGAGTTAAAACCTCCCGCCTCAGCAAGAATCCGGCAAGCTATTTGATCACTTGGAGCCAGATTCTTGAGGGGTTTGGCTTTGAGGACCTTTTCCTCTCTCACCCAGTACAACGGAAACCCATCGAGGGCGTCGGGAACAAGATCAATACAGCAGATCTTGAAGAACCGGCCTTTCCACCCCGTGAACGAGCTTTGGAAGGGCGTGAAGAGAACTCTTCCGGGTACATTGCTGAGAGTTACCCAGAGGTTGTGTCTCTGTCTCTTCACCTCAAAAAAGTGAAGAAAGAGGTCAACCGAGGGTGCACAACCCAGAAACCCAAAGAGGACATCGAAGGCCTTGACAAAGGCCCAGCTGTTGGGGTATAGCTGGGCTGGAGCCACGTTGATCTCCGTCAGCAGTTCCTTCTCGAACCAGGAGAAGGGTAAGCGCACCCCGATGGTCTTGAACACCACCTGGTAAAAGTAAAAGAAAGGGACCCCGTTGTTGGCCCGTTCGTCTCCACACACTGGCTCCCCCAGAGTGTAGGGGAGCACAGCGATGTCGTCATCGTGCCTCCTCGCAAAGGCCCGGTGGTCGTAAGAACACAACTCCCCTTTGTGTTCTCGTACGGCCCTGGTGGAGAGCAAGCATGAACACTCATCAAGAAGTTCGCTCGAGGCCCAAGGGTACAAGTCTTTGGGACGGACCCTGGGGGAAGCATCGTGAGAAGACATTCTTTAGCAAGATCAGGATGGCTAGAAATGCAAGGGTTGAGCGAGGGGAGCGAAGGTTAGAACAGCCCTTCGACAGAGAAGAAAGGGTGCAAGAAGAAAGAACGCAAGTAGGTTATGAGAAGTGAGAAAACGATGAAGATAGTTCCAGAGCTTGAAGAGTTAAATAAAGCGGTTAGAGCGCCAAACGACGTGAATGGATGCACCGCACGATTGATACACGTGGTGGGAGATGAAAGGATGACGCTGGCATCTCTGGTTTAAATCAGAAAATGTCCCGTCAACAGAATATCCAATGGTACGATCCGCCGTCGAAAATGAGTCAGGGGTACAGCAGGAGTCAGAAAATGAAATGACTAGATACCCCACCAACCATGTAAGCAGCGCCACGTGGATCAAGTCGAATGACAGAAGGTCCCATCAGCTATACAAGGAGCGCCACGTGGATGGCACAGACGAAGCCTTGGGCTTTTCGCTGCTATCAATCGTTGACCAAGGCAAGAGTTAAGGTCAGTGTCGAGGTAAAGGTAACGCCCGAGGCGTTGCCAGGGAGGACGTAAAGGGCGACGACAGACGAGAAGTTGCGAGCGTCGCCAACCCAAATACCGACTGGCGTTACCTCCCCGATACCCCCAGGTAGGAAAGACTGAGGAGGGAGAAGAAGTCAAAGAAAGGCAAAGTTAGTTGCAGGCGTCGGCTCCCCGATACCGACAGGTAGGAAAGACTGTGGAGGGAGACGAGACCGTCAAACGCCAGCGAGTCACTGGCAGGGTGTTCCCCGATACCTATGGGCAGGAAAGACCATGGAGGGAACAAAAACCCCACAGCACTCAGCGTTTTAGACACCCGGGGACGATACGGTGCTGCTTTAGCAGGCCTCTCCTTAGGCGTGGGCGCCGAGCGTTAAAAGATCAAAGAAAGAGCCTTTCGGTATCAGAGACGTCCCGTGGACGATACGGCGCCACTTAGTGAGCCTCTCCATGGGCGTAAGGGTTGGCGGGCGACCTTACCCAATCATACCAAACCGCCCAACGAAGTGTGAGAAACGGGCAGAACACAGATAAAATAATTGAAGCGTATGAAGGGAAAGGACGAGAGCGAGATCGCATAGGCATAATCGTATGTGACAAGGAAATAAAGACAACCATGCGAACGTCCCAAATCAGTAACAAGAGTGCGGATAGTTCAAAGAATTACAAGTTTTGGCAAATAAAATCAAAAAGCGAAGGTAAAGAATGAAGAGTTAAGTTTGAAGAGGAAGGTGGCGGATGAGGGGCAGCAGTTCAGTCGTTCAAATCCATGGGCACGACCTTCCCGTCGACTACGTCGTGTGTGGGGTCGCAGTTCGAAAGGTTGATGCCAGGGTTCTCACAAGACGCCTGGGACAAGGCCTCTTGGAACCCCTCCTCGAAGGTGCCCGCCATCTCCTGGATAAGGGACTTTTTCTCCTTCTCCAGTTCCTCAATGGCGGCGTCTCCAGAGGCCACCTGCCTCTCCAGAGCCTTTTTCTCCACGCGAAGCCGGCTAACCTCGACCTGCAGTTTGTCGTAGTCAACTCGGAGAAGGTCCATAGCTTTGGCCTGCGTGGCCATTTCCTCCTCCATCCGCTCCACCTTGGCAGCCTGTTCACAGCAACGGTCCTTCAGGTCTTTGTGAGTTTCTGCATCCGCTTTGACCACTTCCTGAAGACCCGCCACCTGCACTTGGAGAGAAACTTCACGAGCGTAGAAGTCAGCCTGGAGCTCCAAGGCCTCTGCCAGTTTCCTCTCAGTTTCTGCCCTGGACCCTTGTGCTTGCTTCAGGGAGGAACAATAAGCCTCGTTCTGACGTCCCAGGATCCTCATCTCCTCCTCCAGGGTAGATGCCTTCGTCTCCAAGGCCTGGAGAGTTTGAGCTTGCATGACAGCGTTTTTGGCCTGGGAGCGCCATTCAAGAGCCACCGCCAAGAAGGCCCCCAGATAGAAAGGCATACCTTCCCTCCTGCCGGTACCTTCTGGCATAGTCCCGCCACTGAAACCCCTCATCAGATGCATGATTGGAGGAGGGATGGCGATGAAGTCGGGGGCAGCAGCGTCGGGAGTCGGGGAAGCAGTGGTTTCTGGCGGCGGCAGAGGCGGCGCAGATTCAGCACCTTCGCCCCTTTCCTCTTGGAGAACCATAGGAGGGAGTGAGGTTGCGCTTGGAGGATTGTCCATAAAGGGGTTCCCTCCCTGTGGCGATGCCTCTACCGGAAGAGGAACCCGCGCGGATTTTCTCCTTCTGAAGGGAGCCACACCCTCTGATTCCTCATCGTCTGACAGAATCTCCAAAACCCTTTTCCCTTTGTCAAGGGGGGTGGAGCCGGTGACGAGGCCGTAGCTAGGGGAACAGCGGCGATAGGCGAAGGAGAGTTGGGGGTTGGAAGCAAGTCGGAGCCAGATGGAGACGTCGGAGATGGGCTAGAAGCAGCTTCAGCAGTGACTGGAGGCGGCGGTGTCGGAGCCGGTGGAAGAATCGGATTGGCGACAGGGCTGGAGGAGACGCCTGCCTTGGCGGCACGAGCCTCCTTCAGTGCTTTCGCCAACATTATTCTTTTGGAAGCGCCCATCACCGATCCTACATCAAGACAGGCCAAACAACAAGGATTAGTGCTAGAGCAGTTATGTGGATTCACAATACAGGAAGAGATGCGAAATGCAAGTAACATTGTACAGTGAAAAATGGTAATGCAGATAACCATAACAACTAATGCATCATGAATCGCCAAGAGCAGATACCGAAATATGTAGAAAGCCCATGGGCATTGAATTCGTTCGCGATGAGCTTGGCGGTATCGAAGACTATCCCCAGTCCCGCCAAGGCTTTGCATATATCCCGGTCAGGCGAGGCAAGTTCGTCCAAAGCCAAGGGCTTCATAGTTATGGGTTTGTCTGTCCAGTACAGGGGAAAGCCCTCTAGAATGGTAGGATCGCGCTTGGTCGCGCGTACCTTGAAAAATTTCCCCTTCCAGCCTTTGAACGAATTCTGGAAGAGCGTAAGGATGATGCGCCCGGCGATCCCAGAAAAGCTCATCCAGAGGCTTTTCCCTTGCTTCTTTACCTCGAAGAAGTGGAGAAAAACGTCCACAGAGGAGGGAACACCTAGATAGCCGCAGAGAATTTGGAACCCCCTCACGAAAGCCCAACTGTTGGGATGGAGTTGGGCGGGAGCAGTGTTTATCTCTGTCAGTAGCTCTTTTTCGAAGGGAGTTAGGGGCAGACGCAGGCCCACCCTTTTGAGCACCATCTGATAGAGGAAGAAGAAAGCGCATCCCCCAGTATCCCGTGAGTCCGCGCAAACGGGCATCCCAGGTCGCACTCGGCTTACCAGGACTTGGGAGTCATGACTTTTGTGGAAAGCATTGAAGTTATAGAGAGCAGGGTCCCCCCTGTGGGCCTCCACGTCCTCAACGGAGTTCAGGAGGGAACATTCGTCCAGAAGTTCGTCGGGGGCCCAGTCATATTCGCCCTTATAATGAGACTTGGGGAGCGGGGGAGGCGCGGTGGTCTTGGTTTTTGCCATCAACGCCAATGCTGAAGATCAAAAGAGAAAGAAAGGGTTCAGAGAAAAGGGGTTTGGAGAGAAGAAAATGGGAAAATGGAAGAACCCTAGGAGCGCCCTACCCGCAAGAGAACGAAGGGAAGCGAAAGGAACAACGAAGCATACAAACAATATCCAGAGAAATACGAGAATAACAACAGTCCCAGGCAGTTTCCTATAATGCGACAACAGTGAAGAGTTGAGAGTGCTCGAAACCATACCTTTGCTGTTGAAATGGAGGCGGTAGGAGAGCGCAGGAAGGGGAGAATCGCAATTGCAGAAAGAAGAGGTTTTGGAGGCGATGAACAGGGCAAAGTAGCAGAGTGAATGAATGTAACAGTAGGGTGAGCGCGGGGTTTGGAGTAACTTGAACGTTACATTTCGCGACTCAAGAAGCGCTAACTAAGGGCCGTAGGATCGGGCCACGCGTCAGAGGGTTGATTGCCCAGGGGAAGCGCAAAGGTCCCTAAAGGTGGGCCACGCGATGGGCCACGTGGCGCGCGATCAAGGGTAGCCCAAAAGGTGTAATCATCCCCACTTCAGGGAATGTCCAATCGCTCATTAAGAATACCCCTGTGGTTCAGAAAATGTCGCGTCAGTAATTCGAAAATTTGTTGAGTCAGCAGAGAATGACACGTCATCGGGAAGGCACGTGGATGGCGGGGGCAAGGCTTTAGTCTTTGCGTTGAAGACAAGTCTTCGGCTTAAGACTGGGGGGCTTGTGTACCGTCCCGTATCAGGGCGTTGACTAAGTCGAGGTCAAAGTCAACGACTGGAGAGTCAAAGTCAACTCAAGGTGTCGCCCAGGTGTAGAGACGCCAAGAGGAAGCGTCGCCAAGGCAAGGCAAGGCGTCGCCTGGGTGGAGGCGTCGCCAAGGCAAGGCGTCGCCTGGGTAGAGGCGTCGCCCAACCAGGGCGTCGCCAGATCAAACAGTGTAAAAGCAAGGCAATCACGGTGTGGTTCCCCGATACCCATGGGTAGGAAAGACCATGGAGGGAGCGACGCCGTGGGAAAGCCTCAGGACCCGATATCTCGGGAAAGTGATAAAGAGAAGGAGAAGGTGGCTTCAAGGCCATAGTGATAGTACCAGTGAAGGGCAGCCTGACTCGTGAAGTACCCCTGCCGCCCCAGAGACGCCTTCGGGACAGATACGGCCCAAGAGGAAGGTCACGCCCAGGATAACCGGGTGCAGGGTACGAGAGGAAGGCAGATACGCTCTCAGAGTAAGTGGCTAGATACTTGGGGGCATGAGTTGGCACCCAAAAAGCCACCCCTAGCGCAGTAGCACTCCCAGGCAGGAGGACCCACACGTAGAAACGTCCCCAGATGGGCAGAAACGCCCCCAGATGGGGTCATGGCGTCGTGAGGCCCTCCACGTGTACGACAGCCATGCCAGAATGGAAACACCCTCTAGTCAGGTGCCAGGTAATTAAAGATATTCAATACAGTTTCCCTTTCGAGCATTCTGGTACTATTAGAGCTCCCAAGCGTTTCAACGTCTTAAATGCGCTACGTTTCGTAATTAAGCGCTTTAAAGAGTGCGTTACGTTAGAGATTAAAAGCGCTTTAAATGCTGGGCAGTTTAAATAGCGCTGAGAATGTCGGAAAAAGGGTTGGAACCTTTGGCAAACTTAGGAGAAACTCTTTGGTTGCTTGCCCGTGCTTTAAGGTTACGTACAAGTGACTGGAGAATATTTTTGCCAAAAGGAGACAATACACACACAGATACACAGTTCTTTGACCACCTTCAGAGTGCCATACGCGGTGCTCAGATACGTGGGTGGACAGTTTTTTGGTGTTTCTTCTTGGCTGACTTGAGCGTCGGAGTGCAAACGGCCGCTAGGGCGCCTCTTTGTCCTCTCTTTTGCAGGAATTCACAGGCAAACAGTGGGAAGGAGTCCTTAGCTGACGGTTGAGGTCGCGCACGAAGACGTCCCGGTCAACCGGACGGAACACTATTATTACATAGAACATTCACTTTCTTATAGTTTCCTAGGTTAACTATAGAACCTTAGATTGTAAATTAAAGAAGTATTAAACATATCAAAACACAATTTTAACACATGAAATTGTTTTTCAAAGATATCATAAGTGTTTCAATCAATCAATAGACCTTAGATTGTAAAAGAAGTACTGAACATATCAAAATACAATTCGAACACATGGAATGGTTTTTCAAAGGTATCACAAGTGTTCGAATCAATTAACAGGCCTTAGATTGTAAAAGAAGTATTAAACATATGAAAACACAATTTTAACACATGAAATTGTTTTTCAAAGATATTCATAAGTGTTTCAATCAATTAATAGACTAAGATTGTATTAAACATATCAAAACACAATTTTAACACATGAAATTGGTTTTCAAAGATATATCATAAGTGTTTTCAATCAATTAATAGCGAAAAGAACAAGTTGCAAACATTTAGTTAAGAAGTAATACGCTTGTTTTCAATAGTTAAGATACTTTTAAACTATTATTACACAGAACATTCACTTTCTTATAGTTTCCTAGGTTAACTATAGAACCTTAGATTGTAAATGAAAGAAGTATTAAACATATCAAAACACAATTTTAACACATGAAATTGTTTTTCAAAGATATTCATAAGTGTTTCAATCAATTAATAGGCTAAGATTGTATTAAACATATCAAAACAAAATTTTAACACATGAAATTGGTTTTGAAAGATATATCATAAGTGTTTTCAATCAATTAATAGCGAAAAGAACAAGTTGCAAACATTTAGTTAAGAAGTAATACGCTTGTTTTCAATAGTTAAGATACTTTTAAACTATTATTACATAGAACATTCACTTTCTTATAGTTTCCTAGGTTAACTATAGAACCTTAGATTGTAAATGAAAGAAGTATTAAACATATCAAAACACAATTTTAACACATGAAATTGTTTTTCAAAGATATCATAAGTGTTTCAATTAATCAATAGACCTTAGATTGTAAAAGAAGTACTAAACATATCAAAATACAATTTGAACACATGGAATGGTTTTTCATAGGTATCACAAGTGTTCGAATCAATTAACAGGCCTTAGATTGTAAAAGAAGTATTAAACATATGAAAACACAATTTTAACACATGAAATTATTTTTCAAAGATATTCATAAGTGTTTCAATCAATTAATAGACTAAGATTGTATTAAACATATCAAAACACAATTTTAACACATGAAATTGGTTTTCAAAGATATATCATAAGTGTTTTCAATCAATTAATAACGAAAAGAACAAGTTGCAAACATTTAGTTAAGAAGTAATACGCTTGTTTTCAATAGTTAAGATACTTTTAAACTATTATTACACAGAACATTCACTTTCTTATAGTTTCCTAGGTTAACTATAGAACCTTAGATTGTAAATGAAAGAAGTATTAAACATATCAAAACACAATTTTAACACATGAAATTGTTTTTCAAAGATATCATAAGTGTTTCAATCAATCAATAGACCTTAGATTGTAAAAGAAGTACTGAACATATCAAAATACAATTTGAACACATGGAATGGTTTTTCAAAGGTATCACAAGTGTTCGAATCAATTAACAGGCCTTAGATTGTAAAAGAAGTATTAAACATATGAAAACACAATTTTAACACATGAAATTGTTTTTCAAAGATATTCATAAGTGTTTCAATCAATTAATAGACTAAGATTGTATTAAACATATCAAAACACAATTTTAACACATGAAATTGGTTTTCAAAGATATATCATAAGTGTTTTCAATCAATTAATAGCGAAAAGAACAAGTTGCAAACATTTAGTTAAGAAGTAATACGCTTGTTTTCAAAAGTTAAGATACTTTTAAACTATTATTACACAGAACATTCACTTTCTTATAGTTTCCTAGGTTAACTATAGAACCTTAGATTGTAAATGAAAGAAGTATTAAACATATCAAAACACAATTTTAACACATGAAATTGTTTTTCAAAGATATCATAAGTGTTTCAATCAATCAATAGACCTTAGATTGTAAAAGAAGTACTGAACATATCAAAATACAATTCGAACACATGGAAAGGTTTTTCAAAGGTATCACAAGTGTTCGAATCAATTAACAGGCCTTAGATTGTAAAAGAAGTATTAAACATATGAAAACACAATTTTAACACATGAAATTGTTTTTCAAAGATATTCATAAGTGTTTCAATCAATTAATAGACTAAGATTGTATTAAACATATCAAAACACAATTTTAACACATGAAATTGGTTTTCAAAGATATATCATAAGTGTTTTCAATCAATTAATAGCGAAAAGAACAAGTTGCAAACATTTAGTTAAGAAGTAATACGCTTGTTTTCAATAGTTAAGATACTTTTAAACTATTATTACACAGAACATTCACTTTCTTATAGTTTCCTAGGTTAACTATAGAACCTTAGATTGTAAATGAAAGAAGTATTAAACATATCAAAACACAATTTTAACACATGAAATTGTTTTTCAAAGATATTCATAAGTGTTTCAATCAATTAATAGGCTAAGATTGTATTAAACATATCAAAACAAAATTTTAACACATGAAATTGGTTTTCAAAGATATATCATAAGTGTTTTCAATCAATTAATAGCGAAAAGAACAAGTTGCAAACATTTAGTTAAGAAGTAATACGCTTGTTTTCAATAGTTAAGATACTTTTAAACTATTATTACATAGAACATTCGCTTTCTTATAGTTTCCTAGGTTAACTATAGAACCTTAGATTGTAAATGAAAGAAGTATTAAACATATCAAAACACAATTTTAACACATGAAATTGTTTTTCAAAGATATCATAAGTGTTTCAATTAATCAATAGACCTTAGATTGTAAAAGAAGTACTAAACATATCAAAATACAATTTGAACACATGGAATGGTTTTTCATAGGTATCACAAGTGTTCGAATCAATTAACAGGCCTTAGATTGTAAAAGAAGTATTAAACATATGAAAACACAATTTTAACACATGAAATTATTTTTCAAAGATATTCATATGTGTTTCAATCAATTAATAGACTAAGATTGTATTAAACATATCAAAACACAATTTTAACACATGAAATTGGTTTTCAAAGATATATCATAAGTGTTTTCAATCAATTAATAGCGAAAAGAACAAGTTGCAAACATTTAGTTAAGAAGTAAGACGCTTGTTTTCAATAGTTAAGATACTTTTAAACTATTATTACACATAACATTCACTTTCTTATAGTTTCCTAGGTTAACTATAGAACCTTAGATTGTAAATGAAAGAAGTATTAAACATATCAAAACACAATTTTAACACATGAAATTGTTTTTCAAAGATATCATAAGTGTTTCAATCAATCAATAGACCTTAGATTGTAAAAGAAGTACTGAACATATCAAAATACAATTTGAACACATGGAATGGTTTTTCAAAGGTATCACAAGTGTTCGAATCAATTAACAGGCCTTAGATTGTAAAAGAAGTATTAAACATATGAAAACACAATTTTAACACATGAAATTGTTTTTCAAAGATATTCATAAGTGTTTCAATCAATTAATAGACTAAGATTGTATTAAACATATCAAAACACAATTTTAACACATGAAATTGGTTTTCAAAGATATATCATAAGTGTTTTCAATCAATTAATAGCGAAAAGAACAAGTTGCAAACATTTAGTTAAGAAGTAATACGCTTGTTTTCAATAGTTAAGATACTTTTAAACTATTATTACACAGAACATTCACTTTCTTATAGTTTCCTAGGTTAACTATAGAACCTTAGATTGTAAATGAAAGAAGTATTAAACATATCAAAACACAATTTTAACACATGAAATTGTTTTTCAAAGATATCATAAGTGTTTCAATCAATCAATAGACCTTAGATTGTAAAAGAAGTACTGAACATATCAAAATACAATTCGAACACATGGAATGGTTTTTCAAAGGTATCACAAGTGTTCGAATCAATTAACAGGCCTTAGATTGTAAAAGAAGTATTAAACATATGAAAACACAATTTTAACACATGAAATTGTTTTTCAAAGATATTCATAAGTGTTTCAATCAATTAATAGACTAAGATTGTATTAAACATATCAAAACACAATTTTAACACATGAAATTGGTTTTCAAAGATATATCATAAGTGTTTTCAATCAATTAATAGCGAAAAGAACAAGTTGCAAACATTTAGTTAAGAAGTAATACGCTTGTTTTCAATAGTTAAGATACTTTTAAACTATTATTACACAGAACATTCACTTTCTTATAGTTTCCTAGGTTAACTATAGAACCTTAGATTGTAAATGAAAGAAGTATTAAACATATCAAAACACAATTTTAACACATGAAATTGTTTTTCAAAGATATTCATAAGTGTTTCAATCAATTAATAGACTAAGATTGTATTAAACATATCAAAACAAAATTTTAACACATGAAATTGGTTTTCAAAGATATATCATAAGTGTTTTCAATCAATTAATAGCGAAAAGAACAAGTTGCAAACATTTAGTTAAGAAGTAATACGCTTGTTTTCAATAGTTAAGATACTTTTAAACTATTATTACATAGAACATTCACTTTCTTATAGTTTCCTAGGTTAACTATAGAACCTTAGATTGTAAATGAAAGAAGTATTAAACATATCAAAACACAATTTTAACACATGAAATTGTTTTTCAAAGATATCATAAGTGTTTCAATTAATCAATAGACCTTAGATTGTAAAAGAAGTACTAAACATATCAAAATACAATTTGAACACATGGAATGGTTTTTCATAGGTATCACAAGTGTTCGAATCAATTAACAGGCCTTAGATTGTAAAAGAAGTATTAAACATATGAAAACACAATTTTAACACATGAAATTATTTTTCAAAGATATTCATAAGTGTTTCAATCAATTAATAGACTAAGATTGTATTAAACATATCAAAACACAATTTTAACACATGAAATTGGTTTTCAAAGATATATCATAAGTGTTTTCAATCAATTAATAGCGAAAAGAACAAGTTGCAAACATTTAGTTAAGAAGTAATACGCTTGTTTTCAATAGTTAAGATACTTTTAAACTATTATTACACAGAACATTCACTTTCTTATAGTTTCCTAGGTTAACTATAAAACCTTAGATTGTTGTAAATGAAAGAAGTATTAAACATATCAAAACACAATTTTAACACATGAAATTGTTTTTCAAAGATATCATAAGTGTTTCAATCAATCAATAGACCTTAGATTGTAAATGAAGTATTGAACATATCAAAATACAATCTGAACACATGGAATGGTTTTTCAAAGGTATCACAAGTGTTCGAATCAATTAACAGACCTTAGATTGTAAAAGAAATATTAAACATATGAAAACACAATTTTAACACATGAAATTGTCTTTCAAAGATATTCATAAGTGTTTCAATCAATTATTAATAGACTAAGATTGTATTAAACATATCAAAACACAATTTTAACACATGAAATTGGTTTTCAAAGATATATCATAAGTGTTTTCAATCAATTAATAGCGAAAAGAACAAGTTGCAAACATTTAGTTAAGAAGTAATACGCTTGTTTTCAATAGTTAAGATACTTTTAAACTATTATTACACAGAACATTCACTTTCTTATAGTTTCCTAGGTTAACTATAGAACCTTAGATTGTAAATGAAAGAAGTATTAAACATATCAAAACACAATTTTAACACATGAAATTGTTTTTCAAAGATATCATAAGTGTTTCAATCAATCAATAGACCTTAGATTGTAAAAGAAGTACTGAACATTTCAAAATACAATTTGAACACATGGAATGGTTTTTCAAAGGTATCACAAGTGTTCGAATCAATTAACAGGCCTTAGATTGTAAAAGAAGTATTAAACATATGAAAACACAATTTTAACACATGAAATTGTTTTTCAAAGATATTCATAAGTGTTTCAATCAATTAATAGACTAAGATTGTATTAAACATATCAAAACACAATTTTAACACATGAAATTGGTTTTCAAAGATACATCATAAGTGTTTTCAATAAATTAATAGCGAAAAGAACAAGTTGCAAAAATTTTTTTAAGAAGTAATACGCTTATTTTAAATAGTTAAGATACTTTTAAACTATTATTACACAGAACATTCACTTTCTTATAGTTTCCTAGGTTAACTATAGAACCTTAGATTGTAAATGAAAGAAGTATTAAACATATCAAAACACAATTTTAACACATGAAATTGTTTTTCAAAGATATCATAAGTGTTTCAATCAATCAATAGACCTTAGATTGTAAAAGAAGTACTGAACATATCAAAATACAATTTGAACACATGGAATGGTTTTTCAAAGGTATCACAAGTGTTCGAATCAATTAACAGGCCTTAGATTGTAAAAGAAGTATTAAACATATGAAAACACAATTTTAACACATGAAATTGTTTTTCAAAGATATTCATAAGTGTTTCAATCAATTAATAGACTAAGATTGTATTAAACATATCAAAACACAATTTTAACACATGAAATTGGTTTTCAAAGATACATCATAAGTGTTTTCAATAAATTAATAGCGAAAAGAACAAGTTGCAAACATTTAGTTAAGAAGTAATACGCTTGTTTTCAATAGTTAAGATACTTTTAAACTATTATTACACAGAACATTCACTTTCTTATAGTTTCCTAGGTTAACTATAGAACCTTAGATTGTAAATGAAAGAAGTATTAAACATATCAAAACACAATTTTAACACATGAAATTGTTTTTCAAAGATATCATAAGTGTTTCAATCAATCAATAGACCTTAGATTGTAAAAGAAGTACTGAACATATCAAAATACAATTTGAACACATGGAATGGTTTTTCAAAGGTATCACAACTGTTCGAATCAATTAACAGGCCTTAGATTGTAAAAGAAGTATTAAACATATGAAAACACAATTTTAACACATGAAATTGTTTTTCAAAGATATTCATAAGTGTTTCAATCAATTAATAGACTAAGATTGTATTAAACATATCAAAACACAATTTTAACACATGAAATTGGTTTTCAAAGATATATCATAAGTGTTTTCAATCAATTAATAGCGAAAAGATCAAGTTGCAAACATTTAGTTAAGAAGTAATACGCTTGTTTTCAATAGTTAAGATACTTTTAAACTATTATTACACAGAACATTCACTTTCTTATAGTTTCCTAGGTTAACTATAGAACCTTAGATTGTAAATGAAAGAAGTATTAAACATATCAAAACACAATTTTAACACATGAAATTGTTTTTCAAAGATATCATAAGTGTTTCAATCAATCAATAGACCTTAGATTGTAAAAGAAGTACTGAACATATCAAAATACAATTTGAACACATGGAATGGTTTTTCAAAGGTATCACAAGTGTTCGAATCAATTAACAGGCCTTAGATTGTAAAAGAAGTATTAAACATATGAAAACACAATTTTAACACATGAAATTGTTTTTTAAAGATATTCATAAGTGTTTCAATCAATTAATAGACTAAGATTGTATTAAACATATCAAAACACAATTTTAACACATGAAATTGGTTTTCAAAGATACATCATAAGTGTTTTCAATAAATTAATAGCGAAAAGAACAAGTTGCAAAAATTTAGTTAAGAAGTAATACGCTTGTTTTAAATAGTTAAGATACTTTTAAACTATTATTACACAGAACATTCACTTTCTTATAGTTTCCTAGGTTAACTATAGAACCTTAGATTGTAAATGAAAGAAGTATTAAACATATCAAAACACAATTTTAACACATGAAATTGTTTTTCAAAGATATCATAAGTGTTTCAATCAATCAATAGACCTTAGATTGTAAAAGAAGTACTGAACATATCAAAATACAATTTGAACACATGGAATGGTTTTTCAAAGGTATCACAAGTGTTCGAATCAATTAACAGGCCTTAGATTGTAAAAGAAGTATTAAACATATGAAAACACAATTTTAACACATGAAATTCTTTTTCAAAGATATTCATAAGTGTTTCAATCAATTAATAGACTAAGATTGTATCAAACATATCAAAACACAATTTTAACACATGAAATTGGTTTTCAAAGATATATCATAAGTGTTTTCAATCAATTAATAGCGAAAAGAACAAGTTGCAAACATTTAGTTAAGAAGTAATACGCTTGTTTTCAATAGTTAAGATACTTTTAAACTATTATTACACAGAACATTCACTTTCTTATAGTTTCCTAGGTTAACTATAGAACCTTAGTTTGTAAATGAAAGAAGTATTAAACATATCAAAACACAATTTTAACACATGAAATTGTTTTTCAAAGATATCATAAGTGTTTCAATCAATCAATAGACCTTAGATTGTAAAAGAAGTACTGAACATATCAAAATACAATTTGAATACATGGAATGGTTTTTCAAAGGTATCACAAGTGTTCTGTACCGTCCCGTATCAGGGCGTTGACTAAGTCAAAGTCAACGACTGGAAAGTCAAAGGCAACTTAAGGTGTCGCCCAGGTGTAGAGACGCAAGGAGGAAGCGTCGCCAAGATAGGACCAGGCGTCGCCTGGGTGAAGGCGTCGCCAAGGCAAGGCGTCGCCTGGGTGAAGGCGTCGCCTAGCCAGGGCGTGGCCAGATCAAATAGTGTAAAGGTAAGGCAATCACAGTATGGTTCCCCGATACCCATGGGTAGGAAATACCATGGAGGGAGCGACACCGTGGGAAGCCTCAGGACCCGATATCTCGGGAAAGTGATAAAGAGAAGGAAAAGGTGGCTTCAAGGCCATAGTGATAGTACCAGTGAAGGGCAGCCTGACTCGTGAAGTACCCTTGCCGCCCAGAGACGCCTTCGGGACAGATACGACCCAAGAGGATGGTCACGCCCAGGATAACCGGGTGCAGGGTGCGAGAGGAAGGCAGATACGCTCTCAGAGTAAGTGGCTAGATACTTGGGGGCATGAGTTGGCACCCAAAAAGCCACCCCTAGCGCAGTAGCACTCCCAGGCAGGAGGACGCACACGCAGAAACGCCCCCAGATGGGGTCATGGCGTCGTGAAGCCCTCCACGTCTACGACAGCCATGCCAGAATAGAAACACCCTCTAGTCAGGTGCCAGGTAATTAAGATATTCAATACAGTTTCCCTTTCGAGCATTCAGGTACTATTAGGGCTCCCGAGCGTTTCAACGTCTTAAATGCGCTACGTTTCGTAATTAAGCGCTTTAAAGAATACGTTACGTTAGAGATTAAAAGCGCTTTAAGGCGCTTTAAATGCTGGGGCAGTTTAAATAGCGCTGAGAATGTCGGAAAAAGGGTTGGAACCTTTGGCAAACTCAGGAGAAACTCTTTGGTTGCTTGCCCGTGCTTTAAGGTTACGTACAAGTGACTGGAGAATATTTTTGCCTAAAGGAGACAATACACACACAGATACACAGTTCTTTCACCACCTTCAGAGTGCCACACGCGGTGCTCAGATACGTGGGTGGACAGTTTTTTTTGGTGTTTCTTGCTGGCTGACTTGAGCGTCGGAGTGCAAACGGCCGCTAGGGCGCCTCTTTGTCCTCTTTTTTGCAGAAATTCACAGGCAATCAGTGGGAAGGAGTCCTTAGCTGACGGTTGAGGTCGCGCACGAAGACGTCCCGGTCAACCGGACGGAACATGTTCGAATCAATTAACAGGCCTTAGATTGTAAAAGAAGTATTTAACATATGAAAACACAATTTTAACACATGAAATTGTTTTTCAAAGATATTCATAAGTGTTTCAATCAATTAATAGACTAAGATTGTATTAAACATATCAAAACACAATTTCAACACATGAAATTGGTTTTCAAAGATATATCATAAGTGTTTTCAATCAATTAATAGCGAAAAGAACAAGTTGCAAACATTTAGTTAAGAAGTAATACGCTTGTTTTCAATAGTTAAGATACTTTTAAACTAATATTACACAGAACATTCACTTTCTTATAGTTTCCTAGGTTAACTATAGAACCTTAGATTGTAAATGAAAGAGGTATTAAACATATCAAAACACAATTTTAACACATGAAATTGTTTTTCAAAGATATCATAAGTGTTTCAATCAATCAATAGACCTTAGATTGTAAAAGAAGTACTGAACATATCAAAATACAATTTGAACACATGGAATGGTTTTTCAAAGGTATCACAAGTGTTCGAATCAATTAACAGGCCTTAGATTGTAAAAGAAGTATTAAACATATGAAAACACAATTTTAACACATGAAATTGTTTTTCAAAGATATTCATAAGTGTTTCAATCAATTAATAGACTAAGATTGTATTAAACATATCAAAACACAATTTTAACACATGAAATTGGTTTTCAAAGATATATCATAAGTGTTTTCAATCAATTAATAGCGAAAAGAACAAGTTGCAAACATTTAGTTAAAAAGTAATACGCTTGTTTTCAATAGTTAAGATACTTTTAAACTATTATTACACAGAACATTCACTTTCTTATAGTTTCCTAGGTTAACTATAGAACCTTAGATTGTAAATGAAAGAAGTATTAAACATATCAAAACGCAATTTTAACACATGAAATTGTTTTTCAAAGATATCATAAGTGTTTCAATCAATCAATATACCTTAGATTGTAAAAGAAGTACTGAAATATCAAAATACAATTTGAACACATGGAATGGTTTTTCAAAGGTATCACAAGTGTTCGAATCAATTAACAGGCCTTAGATTGTAAAAGAAGTATTAAACATATGAAAACATAATTTTAACACATGAAATTGTTTTTCAAAGATATTCATAAGTGTTTCAATCAATTAATAGACTAAGATTGTATTAAACATATCAAAACACAATTTTAACACATGAAATTGGTTTTCAAAGATATATCATAAGTGTTTTCAATCAATTAATAGCGAAAAGAACAAGTTGCAAACTGTTCCGTCCGGTTGACCGGGACGTCTTCGTGCGCGACCTCAACCGTCAGCTAAGGACTCCTTCCCACTGTTTGCCTGTGAATTCCTGCAAAAAAGAGGACAAAGAGGCGCCCTAGCGGCCGTTTGCACTCCGACGCTCAAGTCAGCCAGCAAGAAACACCAAAAAACTGTCCACCCACGTATCTGAGCACCGCGTATGGCACTCTGAAGGTGGTCAAAGAACTGTGTATCTGTGTGTGTATTGTCTCCTTTTGGCAAAAATATTCTCCAGTCAGTTGTACGTAACCTTAAAGCACGGGCAAGCAACCAAAGAGTTTCTCCTAAGTTTGCCAAAGGTTCCAACCCTTTTTCCGACATTCTCAGCGCTATTTAAACTGCCCAGCATTTAAAGCGCCTTAAAGCGCTTTTAATCTCTAACGTAACGCACTCTTTAAAGCGCTTAATTACGAAACGTAGCGCATTTAAGACGTTGAAACGCTTGGGAGCTCTAATAGTACCAGAATGCTCGAAAGGGAAGCTGTATTGAATATCTTTAATTACCTGGCACCTGACTAGAGGGTGTTTCCATTCTGGCATGGCTGTCGTACACGTGGAGGGCCTCACGACGCCATGACCCCATCTGGGGGCGTTTCTGCCCATCTGGGGACGTTTCTACGTGTGGGTCCTCCTGCCTGGGAGTGCTACTGCGCTAGGGGTGGCTTTTGGGTGCCAACTCATGCCCCCAAGTATCTAGCCACTTACTCTGAGAGCGTATCTGCCTTCCTCTCGTACCCTGCACCCGGTTATCCTGGGCGTGACCTTCCTCTTGGGCCGTATCTGTCCCGAAGGCGTCTCTGGGGCGGCAGGGGTACTTCACGAGTCAGGCTGCCCTTCACTGGTACTATCACTATGGCCTTGAAGCCACCTTCTCCTTCTCTTTATCACTTTCCCGAGATATCGGGTCCTGAGGCTTTCCCACGGCGTCGCTCCCTCCATGGTCTTTCCTACCCATGGGTATCGGGGAACCACACCGTGATTGCCTTGCTTTTACACTGTTTGATCTGGCGACGCCCTGGTTGGGCGACGCCTCTACCCAGGCGACGCCTTGCCTTGGCGACGCCTCCACCCAGGCGACGCCTTGCCTTGCCTTGGCGACGCTTCCTCTTGGCGTCTCTACACCTGGGCGACACCTTGAGTTGACTTTGACTCTCCAGTCGTTGACTTTGACCTCGACTTAGTCAACGCCCTGATACGGGACGGTACACAAGCCCCCCAGTCTTAAGCCGAAGACTTGTCTTCAGCGCAAAGACTAAAGCCTTGCCCCCGCCATCCACGTGCCTTCCCGATGACGTGTCATTCTCTGCTGACTCAGCAAATTTTCGAATTACTGACGCGACATTTTCTGAACCACAGGGGTATTCTTAATGAGCGATTGGACATTCCCTGAAGTGGGGATGATTACACCTTTTGGGCTACCCTTGATCGCGCGCCACGTGGCCCATCGCGTGGCCCTCCTTTAGGGACCTTTGCGCTTCCCCTGGGCAATCAACCCTCTGACGCGTGGCCCGATCCTACGGCCCTTAGTTAGCGCTTCTTGAGTCGCGAAATGTAACGTTCAAGTTACTCCAAACCCCGCGCTCACCCTACTGTTACATTCATTCACTCTGCTACTTTGCCCTGTTCATCGCCTCCAAAACCTCTTCTTTCTGCAATTGCGATTCTCCCCTTCCTGCGCTCTCCTACCGCCTCCATTTCAACAGCAAAGGTATGGTTTCGAGCACTCTCAACTCTTCACTGTTGTCGCATTATAGGAAACTGCCTGGGACTGTTGTTATTCTCGTATTTCTCTGGATATTGTTTGTATGCTTCGTTGTTCCTTTCGCTTCCCTTCGTTCTCTTGCGGGTAGGGCGCTCCTAGGGTTCTTCCATTTTCCCCTTTTCTTCTCTCCAAACCCCTTTTCTCTGAACCCTTTCTTTCTCTTTTGATCTTCAGCATTGGCGTTGATGGCAAAAACCAAGACCACCGCGCCTCCCCCGCTCCCCAAGTCTCATTATAAGGGCGAATATGACTGGGCCCCCGACGAACTTCTGGACGAATGTTCCCTCCTGAACTCCGTTGAGGACGTGGAGGCCCACAGGGGGGACCCTACTCTCTATAACTTCAATGCTTTCCACAAAAGTCATGACTCCCAAGTCCTGGTAAGCCGAGTGCGACCTGGGATGCCCGTTTGCGCGGACTCACGGGATACTGGGGGATGCGCTTTCTTCTTCCTCTATCAGATGGTGCTCAAAAGGGTGGGCCTGCGTCTGCCCCTAACTCCCTTCGAAAAAGAGCTACTGACAGAGATAAACACTGCTCCCACCCAACTCCATCCCAACAGTTGGGCTTTTGTGAGGGGGTTCCAAATTCTCTGCGGCTATCTAGGTGTTCCCTCCTCTGTGGACGTTTTTCTCCACTTCTTCGAGGTAAAGAAGCAAGGGAAAAGCCTCTGGATGAGCTTTTCTGGGATCGCCGGGCGCATCATCCTTACGCTCTTCCAGAATTCGTTCAAAGGCTGGAAGGGGAAATTTTTCAAGGTACGCGCGACCAAGCGTGATCCTACCATTCTAGAGGGCTTTCCCCTGTACTGGACAGACAAACCCATAACTATGAAGCCCTTGGCTTTGGACGAACTTGCCCCGCCTGACCGGGATATATGCAAAGCCTTGGCGGGACTGGGATAGTCTTCGATACCGCCAAGCTCATCGCGAACGAATTCAATGCCCATGGGCTTTCTACATATTTCGGTATCTGCTCTTGGCGATTCATGATGCATTAGTTGTTATGGTTATCTGCATTACCATTTTTCACTGTACAATGTTACTTGCATTTCGCATCTCTTCCTGTATTGTGAATCCACATAACTGCTCTAGCACTAATCCTTGTTGTTTGGCCTGTCTTGATGTAGGATCGGTGATGGGCGCT
>NW_027174178.1:0-30281 GCF_000499845.2 Phaseolus vulgaris | reverse complement strand
GCCAAAAACCCAACCAAGATGAATTTCTTTTGCAACCAAACTTTTCACACCTCATTTTTTAAGCATTTGTGACAATTCGCCACCATGATTGCACAAAAATTATAACTTCACTTATTCACCACTTTTGCTACCAAGGCAAAAAAAGTCAATCCACCGAACTTGGCTAAGCCAAAACTCAACCACGATCAATTCCTTTTGCAACCAAACTTTTCACACCTCATTTTTTACGCATTTGTGACAATTCCCCACCAAGATTTCACAAAAACCATAACTTCACTTATTCACCAATTTTGCTACCAAGGCAAAAAAAGCCAAACTTTTCACACCTCACTTTTTATGCGTTTGTGACAGTTCCCCTCCAAGATTTCACAAAAAACAATAACTTCACTTATTCACCAATTTTGCTACCAAGGCAAAAAAAGCCAATCCATCGAACTTGGCTAAGCCAAAACCCAACAAAGATGACGTCCTTTTGCAAACCAAACTTTTCACACCTCATTTTTTAGGCATTTTTGACAATTCCCCACCAAGATTGCCCAAAAACCATAACTTCACTTATTCACCAATTTTTCTACCAAGGCAAAAAAAAGTCAATCCACCGAATTTGGCTAAGTCAAAACCCAACCAAGATCTATTCCTTTTGCCACCAAACTTTCACACGTCATTTTTTATGCATTTGTGACAATTCCCCACCAAAATTTCACAAAAACCATAACTTCACTTATTCACCAATTTTGCTACCAAGGCAAAAAAAGCCAATCCACCGAACATGGCTAAACCAAAACCCAACCAAGATAAATACCTTTTGCAACCAAACTTTTCACACCTCACTTTTTATGCATTTTGACAGTTCCCCACCAAGATTACACAAAAACAATAACTTCACTTATCCACGAATTTTGCTACCAAGGCAAAAAAAGTCAATTCACCGAACTTGGCTAAGCCAAACCTAACCTGGATCAATTCCTTTTGCCGCCAAACTTTTCACACCTCATTTTTATGCATTTATGACAATTCCCCACCAAGATTGCACAAAACCATAACTTCACTTATTCACCAATTTTGCTACTAAGGCAAAAAAAGCAAATCCACTGAACTTGGCTAAGCCAAAACCCAACCACGATCAATTCCTTTTGCAACCAAACTTTTCACACCTCATTTTTTATGCATTTGTGACAATTCCCCACCAAGATTTCACAAAAACAATAACTTCACTTATTCACCAATTTTGCTACCAAGGCAAAAAAAGCCAATCCATCGAACTTGGCTAAGCCAAAACCCAACCAAGATGACTTCCTTTTGCAACCAAACTTTTCACACCTCATTTTTGAGGCATTTGTGACAATTCCCCACCAAGATTTCAAAAAACAATAACTTCACTTATTCACCAATTTTGCTACCAAGGAAAAAAAGCCAATCCATCGAACTTGGCTAAGCCAAAACCCAACCAAGATGAATTCTTTTGCAACCAAACTTTTCACACCTCATTTTTTAAGCATTTGTGACAATTCCCCACCATGATTGCACAAAAATTATAACTTCACTTATTCACCAATTTTGCTACCAAGGCAAAAAAAGTCAATCCACCGAACTTGGCTAAGCCAAAACCCAACCAAGATCAATTCCTTTTCCCCCAAACTTTTCACACCTCATTTTTGATGCATTTGTGACGATTCCCCACGAAGATTTCACAAAAACCAAAACTTCACTTTTCACCAATTTTGCTACCAAGGCAAAAAAGCCAATCCATCGAACTTGGCTAAGCCAAAACCCAACCAAGATGAATTCCTTTTGCAACCAAACTTTTCACACCTCATTTTTTACGCATTTGTGACAATTCCCCACCAAGATTTCACAAAAACCATAACTTCACTTATTCACCAATTTTGCTACCAAGGCAAAAAAAGCCAATCCACCGAACATGGCTAAACCAAAACCCAACCAAGATAATACCTTTTGCAACCAAACTTTTCACACCTCACTTTTTATGCATTGTGACAGTTCCCCACCAAGATTTCACAAAAACCATAACTTCACTTATTCACCAATTTTGCTACCAAGGCAAAAAAAGCCAATCCATCGAACTTGGCTAAGCCAAAACCCAACCAAGATGAATTCCTTTTGCAACCAAACTTTTCACACCTCATTTTATATGCATTTATGACAATTCCCCACCAAGATTGCACAAAATCCATAACTTCACTTATTCACCAATTTTGCTACTAAGGCAAAAAAAACAAATCCACTGAACTTGGCTAAGCCAAAACCCAACCACGATCAATTCCTTTTGCAACCAAACTTTTCACACCTCATTTTTGATGCATTTCTGACAAATCCCGACAAAGATTGCACAAAACCATAACTTCACTTATACACCAATTTTGCTACCAAGGCAAAAAAAGCCAATCCAACGAACTTGGCTAAGCCAAAACTTAACCAAGATGAATTCCTTTTGCAGCCAAACTTTTCACACCTCATTTTTGAGGCATTTGTGACAATTCCCCACCAAGATTTCAAAAAAACAATAACTTCACTTATTCACCAATTTTGCTACCAAGGAAAAAAAGCCAATCCATCGAACTTGGCTAAGCCAAAACCCAACCAAGATGAATTTCTTTTGCAACCAAACTTTTCACACCTCATTTTTTAAGCATTTGTGACAATTCGCCACCATGATTGCACAAAAATTATAACTTCACTTATTCACCACTTTTGCTACCAAGGCAAAAAAAGTCAATCCACCGAACTTGGCTAAGCCAAAACTCAACCACGATCAATTCCTTTTGCAACCAAACTTTTCACACCTCATTTTTTACGCATTTGTGACAATTCCCCACCAAGATTTCACAAAAACCATAACTTCACTTATTCACCAATTTTGCTACCAAGGCAAAAAAAGCCAAACTTTTCACACCTCACTTTTTATGCGTTTGTGACAGTTCCCCTCCAAGATTTCACAAAAACAATAACTTCACTTATTCACCAATTTTGCTACCAAGGCAAAAAAAGCCAATCCATCGAACTTGGCTAAGCCAAAACCCAACAAAGATGACGTCCTTTTGCAACCAAACTTTTCACACCTCATTTTTTAGGCATTTTTGACAATTCCCCACCAAGATTGCCCAAAAACCATAACTTCACTTATTCACCAATTTTTCTACCAAGGCAAAAAAAAGTCAATCCACCGAATTTGGCTAAGTCAAAACCCAACCAAGATCTATTCCTTTTGCCACCAAACTTTTCACACGTCATTTTTTATGCATTTGTGACAATTCCCCACCAAAATTTCACAAAAACCATAACTTCACTTATTCACCAATTTTGCTACCAAGGCAAAAAAAGCCAATCCACCGAACATGGCTAAACCAAAACCCAACCAAGATAAATACCTTTTGCAACCAAACTTTTCACACCTTACTTTTTATGCATTTGTGACAGTTCCCCACCAAGATTTCACAAAAACAATAACTTCACTTATTCACCAAATTTGCTACAAAGGCAAAAAAAGCCAATCTATTGAACTTGGCTAAGCCAAAACCCAACCCAGATGAATTCCTTTTGCAGCCAAACTTTTCACACCTCATTTTTTATGCATTTGTGACAATTCCCCACCAAGATTTCACAATAACCATAACTTCACTTATTCACCAATTTTGCTACCAAGGCAAAAAAAGCCAATCCACCGAACTTGCCTAAACCAAAACCCTACCAAGATCAATACCTTTTGCAACCAAACTTTTCACACCTCACTTTTTATGCGTTTGTGACAGTTCCCCACCAAGATTTCACAAAAACAATAACTTCACTTATTCACCAATTTTGCTACCAAGGCACAAAAAGCCAATCCATCGAACTTGGCTAAGCCAAAACCAAACCAAGATGACTTCCTTTTGCAACCAAACTTTTCACACCTCATTTTTAGGCATTTGTGACAATTCCCCACCAAGATTGCCCAAAAACCATAACTTCACTTATTCACCAATTTTGCTACCAAGGCAAAAAATGTCAATCCATTGAACTTGGCTAAGCCAAAACCCAACCAAGATAAATTCCTTTTGCGAACAAACTTTTGACACCTCATTTTTTATGCATTTGTGACAATTCCCCACCAAGATTTCACAAAAACAATAACTTCACTTATTAACCAATTTTGCTACCAAGGCAAAAAAAGCCAATCCATCGAACTTGGCTAAGCCAAAACCCAACAAAGATGACTTCCTTTTGCAACCAAACTTTTCACACCTCATTTTTGAGGCATTTTTGACAATTCCCCACCAAGATTGCCCAAAAACCATAACTTCACTTATTCACCAATTTTGCTACCAAGGCAAAAAAAAGTCAATCCACCGAATTTGGCTAAGTCAAAACCCAACCAAGATCTATTCCTTTTGCCACCAAACTTTTCACACGTCATTTTTTATGCATTTGTGACAATTCCCCACCAAATTTCACAAAAACCATAACTTCACTTATTCACCAATTTTGCTACCAAGGCAAAAAAAGCCAATCCACCGAACATGGCTAAACCAAAACCCAACCAAGATAAATACCTTTTGCAACCAAACTTTTCACACCTTACTTTTTATGCATTTGTGACAGTTCCCCACCAAGATTTCACAAAAACAATAACTTCACTTATTCACCAAATTTGCTACAAAGGCAAAAAAAGTCAATCTATCGAACTTGGCTAAGCCAAAACCCAACCAAGATGAATTCCTTTTGCAGCCAAACTTTTCACACCTCATTTTTTATGCATTTGTGACAATTCCCCACCAAGATTTCACAATAACCATAACTTCACTTATTCACCAATTTTGCTACCAAGGCAAAAAAGCCAATCCACCGAACTTGCCTAAACCAAAACCCTACCAAGATCAATACCTTTTGCAACCAAACTTTTCACACCTCACTTTTTATGCGTTTGTGACAGTTCCCCACCAAGATTTCACAAAAACAATAACTTCACTTATTCACCAAATTTGCTACCAAGGCAGAAAAAGCCAATCCATCGAACTTGGCTAAGCCAAAACCAAACCAAGATGACTTCCTTTTGCAACCAAACTTTTCACACCTCATTTTTTAGGCATTTGTGACAATTCCCCACCAAGATTGCCCAAAAACCATAACTTCACTTATTCACCAATTTTGCTACCAAGGCAAAAAAAGTCAATCCACCGAACTTGGCTAAGCCAAATCCCAACCAAGATGAATTCCTTTTGCAACCAAACTTTTCACACCTCATTTTTTATGCATTTGTGACAATTCCCCACCAAGATTGCACAAAAACCATAACTTCACTTATTCACTAATTTTGCTACCAAGGCAAAAAAAGCCAATCCACCGAACTAACCAAAACCCTACCAAGATCAATACCTTTTGCAACCAAACTTTTCACACCTCACTTTTTATGCATTTGTGATAGTTCCCCACCAAGATTTCACAAAAACAATAACTTCACTTATTCACTAATTTTCCTACCAAGGCAAAAAAAAGTTAATCCACCGAACTTGGCTATGCCAAAACCCAACCAAGATCAAGTCCTTTTGCAACCAAACTTTTCACACCTCATTTTTTATGAATTTGTGACAATTTCCCACCAAGATTTCACAAAAACAATAACTTCATTTATTCACCAATTTTGCTACAAAGCCAAAAAATAGCCAATCCACCGAACTTGGCTATGCCAAAAGCCAACCAAGATCAAGTCCTTTTGCAACCCACCTTTTCACACCTCATTTATGATGCATTTGTGAGAATTCCCCACCGAGATTGCACAAAAACCATAACTTCACTTAATCACAAATTTTGCTACCAAGGCAAAAAAAGCCAATCCACCGAACTTGGCTAAACCAAAACCTAACCAAGATAAATACCTTTTGCAACCAAACTTTTCTCACCTCACTTTTTATGCATTTGTGACTGTTCCCCACCAAGATTTCACAAAAACAATAACTTCACTTATTCACTAATTTTGCTACCAAGGCAAAAAAAAGCCAATCCACCGAACTTGGCTATGCCAAAACCCAACCAAGATGAAGTCCTTTTGCAGCCAAACTTTTCACACCTCATATTTTTATGCATTTGTGACAATTTCCCACCAAGATTGCACAAAAACCATAACTTCACTTATTCATCAATTTTGCTACCAAGGCAAAAAAAGCATCCACTGAACTTGGCTAAGCCAAAACCCAACCACGATCAATTCCTTTTTCAACCAAACTCTTCAGACCTCATTTTTTATGAATTTGTGACAATTCCCCACCAAGATTTCACAAAAACAATAACTTCACTTATTCACCAATTTTGCTACCAAGGCAAAAAATAGCCAATCCACCGAACTTGGCTATGCCGAAACCCAACCAAGATCAAGTCCTTTTGCAACCAACCTTTTCACATCTCACTTTTTATGCATTTGTGAGAATTCGCCACCGAGATTGCACAAAAACCATAACTTCACTTATTCACCAATTTTGCTACCAAGGCAAAAAAAGCCAATCCACCGAACTTGGCTAAGCCAAAACCAACCAAGATCAATTCCTTTTGCAACCAAAATTTTCACACCTCATTTTTTAGGCATTTGTACAATTCCCCACCAAGATTGCCCAAAAACCATAACTTCACTTATTCACCAATTTTGCTACCAAGGCAAAAAAAGTCAATCCACCGAACTTGGCTAAGCCAAAACCCAACCAAGATCGGAGCACCGCGTATGGCACTCTGAAGGTGGTAAAAGGAAACTGTGTCTAGTGTGTATTTTCTCGTTCTGGCAAAGATCGTTCCCTAGTCCCTTGTGCGTAACCTCAAGGCTCGAGCAAGCAACTAGAGTGTTTCTGGAAAATTTGCCAAAAGTTCGAACCCCTGTCCCAACATTCTCGGCGCTATTTAAACTACCCAAGCATTTAAAGCGCCTTAAAGCACTTTTAATCATAAAACGTGATCCGGTCGGTCATCGGTGGTAGATGACGTCAGCAGAAGACAATCACGTGGACCACTCGTAGGGTGACACATCGGCCAGTTGGCAGAGAGATCAGGGAGCAGATCATCCAAAGAAGTGATCGGTGGTCAGTAGTCAAGTGGCCACCGATAGACCAGTTGGCAGAGAAGTCAGGGGCAGATCACCCAGAACGGTGATCGGTGGCCGGTAACCAAGCGGTCATCGATAGATCAGTTCCCGGATGAACACCTGGGGGCAGAACGCGAGAAGCAATAGAGCACCGATCAGTCATCGGATGCATGGTCATCGGGGGCTCGTGTCACACGCAGTTAAGCTAGGACTGAGATTCCCAGCAAGAGCGTTACGCACGGACCTCGCATGAACATGTCTTAGAGAATCGTGCATGAGAGTGGCCTGAGGGGGGCTAGTAAACCGGTCAGTGATTGGTGACTCCCTCAACCCATCACGTGCATGACATCGCGAAGGGGGAATCGTTCGCACAGAGAGCAATGCCTGGTGAGTGTGCTTAGACCAGCCACACCTGGCGTCCTCCTGAGAGTATGCAATTTACCCAGACGAAGGGAATGCGCTAAGTTACTCTGCCAGGGGATAACTTAGACACGCAGTGAGAAGCGCTAGAGCCTTCAAGTAATGACACGTGTGTGTTAGTTGCATGCCTCCACGTGTCATCATCTAAGAGGGACGCGGTCCAGATAAAGGTGCACTCCGTGCCGCCGAAGGTACAGACAATTGCAGACACGAGCAGATACTCACGTTCTACTGATTTTGGTGGTACGTTGCCACAGAAAAGCACAACAGGGTCCTGACACATGCCAGAAAGGCATAACAGAATTCTGTTAGGCGCAGGTACAGAGTGAGGCATAAAAGAGGATCAGAGTGAGATTCAGCGGAGAGTTTTTTTACACGCTGTTTTTACACACATTGTTTTTCTAGTGATTCTGTAATCTGACTTGAGCGTCGGAGCGCCACCGGCCGCAGAGGCGCCACTGTGTGCTTTTCAGGTTTTCAGAGAAGCTATTTGTGGAGCGGACATTGAGGGCACGTGGTGTCAAGCTGGTGAGGAAGATCGTGACGAGGCAACGCTCTTGCGCCGAGTAAACCGGCAGGATCAAAACGTAACACACTTAATTAACGCGTCTAATTAGAAAACGTAGCGCATTTAAGACGTTGAAACGCTTGGGAGCCTTTATAGTACCTTAAACGCTCGAAACAGAAACTGTATTAAATGACTTTAATTACCTGGTACCTGACTAAATGGTGTTTCTATTCTGACCTGGTTGTCGTACACGTGGAGGACCTCACAGCGCCATGACCCCATCTGGGGACGTTTCTACGTGTGAGTCCTCCTGCTTGGGAGTGTTACTGCGCAAGGGGTGACTTTTTGGGTGCCAACTCATGCCCCCAATCATCTAGTCACTCACTTTGAGAGCGTATCTGCCTTCCTCTCGTACCCTGGGCGTGACCCTCCCCTTGGGTCGTATCTGTCCCAAAGGCGTCTCTGGGGCGGCAGGGGTACTTCACGAGTCAGGCTGCTCTACACTGGTGTTATCACTATGGCCTTGAAGCCACCTTTTCCTTCTCTTTATCACTATCCCGGATTATCGGGACCTGAGGCCTTCCCACGGCGTCGCTCCCTCCATGGTCTTTCCTACCCATGGGTATCGGGGAACCGCGCTGTGACTGCCTTGACTTAATGATATTTGATCTCGGCAACGCCCTGGTTGGGCGACGCCTCGCCTTGGCGACGCTTCCTCTTGGCGACGCTGGTACTTGGCGTGTCTTCACCTAGGCGACGCCTTGTGTTGACTTTGACTCCTGGCGTTGACTTTGACCTTGACTTTGTCAACGCCCGGATAGGGGACGGTACACAAGCCCCCCAGTCTTAAGCCGAAGACTTGTCTTCAGCGCAAAGACTAAGGCCTCGCCCACGCCGTCCAAGTGCCACCCTGATGACTTGTCATTCCCTGCTGACTCAACAATTCTCGAATTATTGACGTGACACTCTCTGAACCATAGGGGTGCTCTTAATGGCTGATTGGACATCCTCTGAAGCGGGGAAAATAACACCTTTTGGGGCTACGCTTAATCGTGCGCCACGTGGCCATCACACGGCCAGCCTATAGGGTCTCTTGCGCTCCCCTTGGGCGCTTAATCCTTTGACACGCGACACGATCTCACGGCTCCTGATTAGCGCCTCTTGGGTTGCAAATGTAACGTTCAAGTTACCCCAAACCCCGCGCTCACACCATTGTTACATCCATTCTCTCTGCATCTCCGCACTGTTCATCGTCTTCAAACCCTTTCCCTGCGACTCCTGCTCTTTCGTTCGTGCTCTCCTTCCTCCCTTACTTCGACAACAAAGGTATGATTTTTTCACATCCCGACTCTTCTCCTTCATCGCATTGCATAGTTTATTGAATTGCCTGGGACTGTTTACGTTTATGCATTATTGTGTTCTTCCGCTTCTCCTTTCTTCTCTGTTCCCTTCTCCTTCTTTCTGGGTTTTTTCGCGTGGGTGGTATTTCCTGGGGTTTTACCCCCTTTTCTGTCTTGGCTTCACTTTGGTAAAAACCTTTTTCCTTCTTCTTTCTCCAGCTATTTTTTCACACCATGACGCGCCCGAACTCCCAGTCTGGTTCTCCCCCCAAGACCCCCAAGTCCAATTATAAAGGCTTCTATACATGGGCCCCCGACGAGCTTTTGAACGAGTGCACCAGCCTGACATCCTTTCAGGACCTGGAGAATCATCATGGGGATCCCCACTTGTATAACTTTAATGCTTTCTGCCGCACACATGATGCGCACATCTCCGTTCGTCCCGGCCGACCGAGGGAACCCGTGTGTGATGTGATTCCACTAGCCATATAGAGAATGATTCTTGACATTCATAGGAATCACCTTGAGCTGGACATTATTGAGGCACTTTTCTTAGAGTTGGATCATTGTTCTAAGACAAGAACTCACCAAAAACTAGTACCAAATCCCAAACTCATTTGGATGTTCCACATATTGTCAAATTGAACCAACAAAGAGAGGTAAAATTAAAACACACCGAACAGAAAAGGATGATAAGCAAACTGAACCGAACAAAGTGAAATTAAAAGGCAAAGAACAGAAAAATAGGTGCTGGAAAACAAGAATAGCCGAACCAAAACAACAAGACAACAAGCTAGAACTAGGAATTAACAAAGAAGAAAGGAAGGAGAGAAGAATTGCTCATGAAGATGGATGAATGATGGATGATCTCGCCACTAGAAGTGTGGATGCTCCTAGATGAGAGTGTTGCCGCCACTTGAGGACACCATGGATCCTTCAAGATAAGACTAGAGAAGAAGGCTCAAAAGCTCTCCAAATGCTCACTCCAATTTTGAGTATAGTTTCTTTTGATAAATTCAAATCTGAATTTTACAAAGGAAGCACCTCTATTTATAGCCTAAGGTGCTGAAAAATAGGTGGGAAATTTCAAATAAACTCATTTGAAATTCCCACCAAAAACAAGTCACATGGGAGGTGTGACCTTTTTCTACTATGACACCTCCCAAAAACTACACCTACACCACTCTCCTAACTCACATTGGTAATGTGACTTTATTTTACATTTTCACACTCCTTTATTTAATAACCACACCTCCTAAAACTATACAAGAGTATTTCAAAGCTTGGCATTGCCCCCCATGGGATGGACTTGGGCTCTTTGGGCTTTGGCCTTCTTGGGCTTGGGCTTGGGCTTTGGGCTTAGGCCTCATCTTTATTTTATGTCTTCTTTTAATTTTGAGAAGACTAGAAGGAAGAACTTCAAATGTGAGGGTGGATGTCCTCTTCCTCCATTAATAAAAGCCTCCTTTATTTGATTCTCATCAGTGTGTGTGGAAGACAGACCTAGAAAGGGGAGTCCCTTCTTCTTCATGTACCAGACGGTGTTTAAACGCGTCGGGGTGCGCCTCCCATTCACGCCCTTTGAGAGGGAACTCCTCACCGAGATTAACACAGCCCCCGCCCAGCTCCATCCCAACAACTTGGCATTTGTAAGGAGTTTTCAAATTCTCTGCAGGCACCTGGGCATCCTTCCTTTCGTGGATGTTTTCTTGCATTTCTTCGAAGTGAAGAAACAGGGGAAAAGCTTTTGGGTAAGCTTCTCTAGGATCGCGGGCAGGATCATCCTCTCGCTCTTCCAGAACTCCTACAAAAACTGGAAAGGAAAATTCTTTAGGGTGTGCAGCGCCAAGCACGACCCCACAGCCTTAGACGACTTTCCCCTGTACTAGACGGAGCACCCGAAGCTGCTCAGGGCCAAAGCCCTGGATGAGCTATCCCCTGCTGACAGGGAGGTATGCAAGGCCTTGGCTGGCCTGGGAATCGTCTTCGATACATTGAAGCTTATCGCGAGCGAATACAACGCTCACGCCCTGACCACATATTTTGGTAGGGAGACCCTCCCGTTACCATCTTTTGTTATCTGTACCTTGCTACCAGATGTTTGTTCCTCTGGCCTCCTTCACCTGTTTTCCATTGTACCATGTGATTCGCGTCTCACGTTTCTACGCGTTTTGTGATTTTGCATAATTGCTTTGGCTCTGACTTCTGCTGCTTGGTTTATTCGAATGTAGGATTCTTTCAGGGACAACCCTCCCAGCGCTAC
This sequence comes from Phaseolus vulgaris, assembly GCF_000499845.2. Taxonomy (NCBI): domain Eukaryota; kingdom Viridiplantae; phylum Streptophyta; class Magnoliopsida; order Fabales; family Fabaceae; genus Phaseolus; species Phaseolus vulgaris. The sequence goes on along the minus strand of NW_027174178.1, from coordinate 18,687 downwards.
TTCCCTTCCCCCCACAACCGTCCAAGAGGATATAGGCAAAGGCGCCGAGTCTGCTCCACCTCCGCCACCGGCAGAGGTCTCTGCTTCTCCTGCCCCCGTCGCTGCCGCCCCCAATTTTATCGCCATCCGTCCTCCTATCATGCATCTGATGAGGGGCTTCAGTGGTGGAACAATGCCAGAGGGCTCCGACAGGAAGGAGGGCATGCCTTTCTACTTGGGGGCCTTCTTGGCGGTGGCCCTTGAATGGCGCGCCCAGGCCAGAAACGTTGTTCTGCAAACTCAAACCTTCCAGGCCTTGGAAACAAGGGTAGCTGCCCTGGAGGAGGAAAAGAAGATTCTGGGACGCCAAAGCGAAGCTTACCGAACCACCCTGAAGCAGGCGCAAGAGTCCAAAGTAGAGGCTGAAGAACAACTGGCAGAGGTGGTGGAGCTCCAGGCCGACTTCTACGCTCGGGAAGTCGCCCTTAAAGTTCAGGTAACGAGCCTTCAAGACATAGTCGAAGCTTACGAAGAAGTCGCCCTTGAAGGACTGCTGCTATGAACAAGCTGACGAAATGGAGCGGATGGAAGGGGAAATGGCTACCCAGGCCAAAGCTATGGGCCTTCTCCAGGTTGACTACGACAAACTGCAAGTCGAGGTCAGCCGACTCCGTGTGGAGAAGGAGGCTTTGGAGAAGCAGGTAGCTTCTGGGGATGCCACCATTGAGCAGCTAGAGAAGGATAAAAAGACCCTCATCCAGGACGTGGCGAGAACTTTCGAGGAGGGATTCCAGGAGGCTCTGGCCCAAGCTGTCTGCATGAATCCAGGGATCGACATTTCCAACTGCGATTCCACTCACCACATTGTTGATGGAAAATTCGTGCCCCTGGAACTGGACGATTGAACCGCCACCCTCGAGCATCACTTTATTCCTTTACACTTGTTTTAACCTTCTTTGATAAACTTGTAATTCTTTGAATTGTCTGCACTTTCGTTACAGCTTTGGGTTTTTGCATGATTACTTTCGTGCCATTGCGATATAGAATTCCGCCTGTGTGATTTTACATTCGTTCTTTGCCTTCATGTGCTTCGGTTGTTTTGCCTGTACTACACCCGTTTCTTTCACTGCGTTGGGCAGCCTTGTATGTCCGGGGAAGGTCACGCGTCGATGCCCACGCCCATGAAGAGGCTTGACTAATGGGGTCGTATCGTCCACGGGGTGTCTCTAACACCAAAGTGATCCGTCCCTTGATTCTTAGCGCCCGGCGCCCACGCCTAAGGAGAGGCATGCTACAACAGCGTCGTATCGTCCCAGGGTGTCTAAAAACGCCGAGTGCTCTGGAGGGGGGGGGGGTCGTTCCCTCCATGGTCTTTCCTTCCCATAGGTATCGGGGAACAACCCTGCCAGTGATTCGCTGGCGTTTGGCGATCTCGTCTCCCTCCACAGTCTTTCCTACCTGTGGGTATCGTGGAGGTGACACGCCACTAAACTAGCTTTGCCCTCTTCGATTTCGTCTCCCTCCACAGTCTTTCCTTCCGGTGGGTATCGGGGAGGCGACGCCGTTAGTAACTAGTTCTGAATTCTTCGATTTCGTCTCCCTCCACAGTCTTCCCTACCTGTGGGTATCGGGGAGGCGGCACTGCTGATACTTGGGTTGGTGACGCCCGCAACGTCTCATGCTGGCGTCGCCCTTTGCGCCTTTCCTGGCGACGCCTCGGGCGTCTCATGCTGGCGTCGCCTTGGGCGTTATCTTTACCTTGGTATTGACTTTGACCTTGGCCCTGGTTGACACCTGAGGATAGCGAAGAGCTCAAGGTTTCGCCTGTGCCATCCACGTGGCGCTTCTTGCATGGCTGATGGGACGTTCAGTCACTCGACTTGGTCCTGACTCCTACTGTGCCCCTGACCCACTCTCGACGGCACATCGTACCCTTGGGCATTCTGTCGATACGACTTTTTCTAAGTTTAACTAGTGGTGCCAGGGCCATCCTTCCATCCTCTGCCACGTGGCTCGGTCGTGCGGTGCATCCATTCGCGACGTTTAGCGCTATAACTGCAATACTTCCATTTGCGTCGTTTGGCACTCTAACCGCAATATTTAATTCTTCAAAACTTTGAAATTGTCCTCATCATTTCTGCGCTTTTCGTAACCTACTTGCACCCTTTCTCTTCTCGCGAAGAGTTCTTCTAGTGTTCGTTCCCACCAGCGGTTTACTCTTGCGTTACCAGTGGGCCACTCGCCTTCAAACCTCCCAGATTCTTTTCAAGCATGTCTTCTCGTGTTCCTCCCCCAGGGTCAACCCCAAGGACCTGTATACTTGGGCTTCGAGCGAGCTTCTTGACGAATGCTCATGCTTACTCTCCACCAGGGCCATAAGGGAACACAAGGGGGATTCATGCTCCTATAATCACCGTGCCTTCGCGAGGAGGCACGACGACGACATTGCTGTGCTCCCTTGCACTATAGGGGAGCCGGTATGTGGAGACGAACGGGCCAACGACGGGGTCCCCTTCTTTTACTTCTATCAGGTGGTTTTCAAAACCATCGGCGTGCGCCTGCCCTTCTCCTGGTTTGAGAAGGAACTGCTGACGGAGATCAATGCCGCTCCGGCCCAGTTATATCCCAACAACTGGGCTTTTGTCAAGGCCTTTGACATCCTTTTCGGGTTTCTGGGTTGTGCACCCTCGGTTGACATCTTTCTTCACTTCTTTGAGGTGAAGAGGCAAAGGAACAACCTCTGGGTGACTCTCAGTAACGTTCCTGGCAGAGTTCTCCTGACCCCCTTCCAAAACTCATTCACTGGGTGGAAAGGCTGGTTCTTCAAGATCTGCTGCTCTGACCTCGTTCCCTCTGCCCTGGATGGTTTTCCACTGTACTGGGTGAGGGAGACGAGGGCCCTCAAATCCAAACCCTTCAATAAGCTCGCCCCGAATGACCAGGTGGTTTGCCGGATTCTCGCTGAGGCGGGAGGTTTTGACTCCGCCACCTTGATCAGTTTGGAGTTCAACGCTGGAACTCTCGAGAAGTATATAGGTGATCCTGCCTGTTGACCAGAACGGTGGAAACTGCCTCGTCAAAGGATCGACGTGTGCACCGCTTCAAACCTTCGTCCTTCTTCAAGATCCACCTCAAGAACCTGCAAAAGAACAGAGCGGCGCCGCTGCGGCCGATCGCACTCCAACGCCCAAGTCAGTGACCGAACCACCAAATACTAAGAGCAAGAACGCTCAAGAAATCTCAAGGAACCGTGCAATGTTCTCTCTCACAGTAAGCTCTAGAACTCGCAAGCGTAAAGAGTATAATCTGAACGTGTGTACCTCAGAAAGTTCGTTGAGAACTCTTATATACCTGGTCACTTTCTCTCTCCTGGCAGTTACAGACCTGGACACGTGGCTCGCATCCAGTCGTACACGTGCCATCATCTGGAGCCTCCTTGACTTGGGCGCTGCTTCTGACTCTCTTTTTGGCTAAGTTACTTACGCATGGTACTGCCCAGTGCATAGCTAACTTGGGAGCGCGATCTCTACTAGAATTGGCGAGTTAGGGTGCTCTCGTACACCTTCCCTGTGGTCTCGCCGGCCGCCTTCATAATCTGCACCACCTTCATCTTCGGCGATGTGCTTGCTCTGGCGATCTCCAATCACTTGGTCGCCTGAATTTATCATCTGGCGACTTCATCCTCGACTGGGCGATCGCCTGTCCTTGTATGCTGGAGATCGGAACACGCCAACTTAATAACTGGCGACTACACGAACCCCCGACTTCCTTTCCTTCTGCAAACCTGGCGCCTTGTCAACACGCCTACACTGCATCTCGATGCCACGTCATCACTTCCAACCACCAGGGCGGTACACAAGCCCCCAGTCTTAAGCGAAGACTTGTCCAGCGAAAAGACTGAAAGAGTCACGTCAACACCGATCTACGTGGCACTGACGCAGAATTCCAAGCGGTTGTACTTTCTGCTTCTCTGACGCTCCACCAAACCCCTCACCCATCGCTCGACACGTGGCTTCATCAACGGTTACCTTCAGTTACCGTTTGCGCTTCCCAAACCCCCTTCGAAAAACCCTTAAACCCATTTTTCGCTCCACTTTAACATCACTTTTCTTCGTATTCTCAAACGCTCTAACTTTCTTCTGCCAAAAAGCTCTCAGCGTTCTTCAACATTCTAAATCACCAGCATCCTTCATCGTCTTCCTGATCATCAAAAGGTACCTCCTTTCCCTCTTCTGCTGGTTTTTCCTGCATTTTAACCGATTCGCATCATCCTGTAACTGTCTGGTGCATACGTTGTGGGTTGTTTTTCCATTTCTCCTTTCTCGTAACTTAGGGCTTCGTCAATCGTTGCAACGAACCTACGTTCGTTCGTTTTTCACCCTTCTCCCATGATCGAGTCAGCCTCTGCGAACCCTGATCATTTTTCCTTTTCTTCTTCCTTTGCAGCTTCGACAATGACTCGCTCAAAGATCACCCCGAATCCTCCTCCTTCATCGTGAAACCCCTCTTCTCAAGCACTCAACCCACCGCGAGCACGCGGTGCTTCGTCTTCCCAGGCTGAGAGGCCTGCACCTTCTCGCCCCATCCCGGCCCAAGCTACTCCACCTGTTATCGGAGGAGCCCCCATTCCTCCACAAGACTTCAAAAACTTGTATCCCTGGGCCAACTCGACCCTCCTGAGGGAAACGTCTTCTGTGAACACTGCTGGGGCAGTTTTGCGGTTGACTAAGGGGGATGAGCCTCACCAAACATTCCACAAGGAGCACGATGAGAAGATGGTAGTGCTACCTTGCCCTCCTGGCCTGCCAGTTTGTGCTGACGACAAGGCGAGCAATGACGGCCCCTTCTGCTTCGTCTACACAACTCTGTTCAAGAAGGTGAAACTAAAGTTTCCCTTTACTCGTTTCGAGAGGGAGCTTCTAACCGAACTCAACATCGCCGCCGCCCAGCTCCATCCCAACAGCTGGGCGTTTGTCCGAGCGTTCCAAGTGATGTGCGACCATCTGGGGTTGCCAGCGACCATCTGGGGTTGCCAGCATCCGTGGATGTATTCTTGTTCCTTTTTGAAGCCAAGCACCCAGGAGACCGCCTGTGGGTAAGCTTGAATGGGATTGCTGGGAGGTCGATCCTCTCCATTTTCCATCAATCCTATAAAGACTGGAAGGGGAAGTTCGTCCAAGTGCGCCCCAACGACAAGGACGTTTCCCTACTCGACGGTTTCCCCTTGTACTGGGTGAACAAGGGGAACAAAGAGTCCAAGAGCTGCTTCAGGAGACCCAGAAGTCCTGATAGCATGGGTGCGTTGGAAAGAGATCTCTGCCTCTTTTGGAAGAGCGTGGCGGATGCCAACATCACCTTCCTCACCACCACCCTGATCTGCTTCGAATTCTTCGAGGACCAACTCGAAATTCTAATAGGTTAGAACATTTAAGCCTTTGTTTTGATACTGCTTCTGTTAACTGTTTCTGGGCGTCTTGTGCGTTACGCGCAAGACTTTGGTTTTATTTTTTTGCACTCTTTATCTGCTTTGCTGTTGCATACTGCCTTATGCATTGATTTTCTCTCTGAACTAACCCATGCATTTTTGCTCTATGCAGATAATATGTTGGGCCAAGGCAAACTCGCTGAATTGAGGACGCTCGCCCGAACCCACGGATTGGCAACGGGCTCTCAAACAGTACCAAACTCGGTGGTGGAGATCGCCGCCGCACAGGGCCGATCGCCACCTAAGGGCCCAGCTCCCTCCGATGTCCAACCCGCCGCCCCACGCAAAAAACTTGTCCTCAAAAGGCCCAAGAGGAAAACTACCCAAGTAGTCCACGAGGAGGAGGAAGAAGACGATGAGGTCACCGAAGATGGCCTTGTTACGAAGAGGAAGAGGGTTGCACCTTCTTCACCACCTACCCCACCCCCTCTTCCAACATCAACACCTCCATCCACGCCTGCTCCACCTCCAACTCTGCCATCTCCACCAGCTCCTGCCTCACCAGTCCAAGCCATTCCATTGGCAACTGCGCCACCTGCGGTTGAGGCTCCCGAGCCAAATTTCATGGAGGACCCCCCGAGCACCTCCACGCCATATGTATCAGCTGGAGGGGGTCCTCCTTCAAATGCCTCAGCCGCAGATGTTGCTCCAATCGGGGATGAGGTTGCCCATACCTCTCCAATTCTGATAACCGAATCCCCGACGTCGCCACCGCGCCAAGAAGCACTTGCTGAAGAACCAACTAAAGAAGGTGGCGACGAAAACCAACAACAGGCCCACCCAGCGCCTCTACAAGCAGCAAACCTCCCTCTTGAGGTCACGAGGATGTGGGAGCCTTTATCTGCCAAGCTGAAGACGATAGCAGAAGACATCCCCGCCATCATAACCAGAGTTGTGGAGAGCTCCACCAGGAAGCTCCAAGATGACCTCTTCAACCTTAGAACTGAGAATAGCAACATGAGGGTTGAGGTGGAGAAGTTGTCCTTCAATCTGACACTCGCGGAGATTGAACACTCCCGAGTAGAAGACGCAATGAGCACCGAGCTCAGGGTGGCGCGCAAGGAGGCCACTGAACTCCGCCATAAGGTGCAACAACTGGCTCAAGAAAAGGCCGAACTAGAGAGCAAGATTGTTCCTTATCGCGTCAGGGTGGCTGACCTGGAGGCTCTCATAAAAACTGACGCCGCCAAGGTGAAGAAACTGGAGCAAAGGTCAGCCGACCGGGAGATCTTCCTTGGCAAGGTGGAGAAGGCGAGGGATGACGCCATGGCTGAGCTCGACGAAGCCAACAAGGAAAAAGGGGAGTTTGCTGCTGAACTGGGCAAGGTGCAAGCAGAATCCAAGAAGGTTGCTGAAGACCTTCTCCAGGCTCAAGAAACCAACGAACAACTCAAGAAGCAAGTTGAAGAGCTGGAGCAGCAGAATAAGGGGCTGAAAGAACAAACTGAAGAACTCAAGAAACAAATTGAAGAGCTTAAGAAGCAGATTGAAGAACTTAATCTGAGTTCTGCCCAAATTCTGGCTGCTGGATTCGAGGCTGCACGGGAACAGTTCGCCTGCTTGTTCCCCGATCTGGATCTCAGCATGGTGTCTCTTAATAAGGAGGTGGTGGATGGAAAAGTGGTTCCCGCCGAAGACTGATCAGTTTACTCCATCCACTGCCTTTATACTTTCCTTTTGTGTATAACTTGTAATAAACCTTATATCTTCTCGTACATATGTTCTGAACTGATATTTACTTTAAATGACAAAGTCTGTGTATTTCCTCTTATGACTTCTTCAACTGCTTTAACTTTCCTTGCGCGATTTACTTCAGAGAAATGGCTTAGCGATTTCGTAGGCACGATCTTATACTTAACTGTTTCGAACCACTTCCACTTCAAACAACCATCACTTTAACAACTCGTAAACTTAAGGCAATTAACCTTAGCTTAAAAATTACTCTTCAAGCAACAAACTTTAACTCAACTACTGGCTTAAACATTGCTTCACCCGATCTGCTTCATCAAAACGGGTCTTTAACTTTCTCGCCACTGTTTGAACTTTTTCTGGTCGCCAAAGACTCTTGGCGATATCGGCTTCTTTCTGGCTTCATACCTTGGCCATTGTTCTTTTATCTGGGGGTAAAGGCGCCTTTCGGATCCTCCTCTACCTTCCCGAACTTCAGAACAAAAGACCGGGTGGCTAGGCGCTCTCTTCGAACCTACCTTAGCCACCTTCCAAACTTCGTCCACCCTTAACACCATACATGAACTCGTTCGAGACGAGAAGGATTTTATCTTGCCTGAACTCGCTCATAGGCGAGAAGGTCTTTAACTCGCCTGAACTCGCTCATAGGCGAGAAGGTCTTTTAACTCGCCTAAACTCGCTCATAGGCGTGAAGGTCTTTTAACTCGCCTGAACTCGCTCATAGGCGAGAAGGTCTTTTACTTGCCTCTACATTGCCCCAGGGGTTACATCTTCTCGCCCCCAGAAACACTGAGGACTTTTCGCTGGTGCCTCTACATTGCCCAGGGGTTACATCTTCTCGCCCCAGAAACACTGAGGACTTTTCGCTCTTCCTCGCCTGCGCTCGCTCGACGGCGAGGAGGTATTTATCTTGCCTCAGAACGTGCGAGGGCGTTGAGGTCTTTTAACTGGTGCCTCCGATCGCCGAAAGACGATGAGGACTTAAAACTTTAACTGGTGCCTCCGATCGCCGAGAAACGATGAGGACTTAAAACTTTAACTGGTGCCTCCGATCGCCGAAAGACAATGAGGACTTAAAACTTTTAACTGATGCCTCCGATCGCCGAAAAACAATGAGGACTTAAAACTTTTTAGAAAGCATGCGATACATCTTTGACTTGCCTTAAGTCACATATAAGTGACAAGGTCTTTCTTCAAAACTTTCTGAAAACAACAGGCACGCAATCTAAAACAACTTGTACTTTGAAAACTTCTCTTTATTGGGTGGCCTCATTAAAAACCCTCCTTAGGGAAAAAAGAGTGCCCCCTTCAAACTGTTTTAACAGAGACATTGTAATGTAACTTCGTGTTTATCTTTACTTACAAAGTTCTCAACTATAATACAACTTCAGGTGCGTGGCGTTCCAGGTGCGAGGGATTGCCCCTCCTTCCAATGTCTCCAAGCGGTAGGCGCCGTTCCCAAGCGCCTCAGTTATTCTGAACGGTCCAGTCCACTTGGGCGACAGTTTATTCTCCATCTCGTACTGGTGGGCTTTCCTCATTACCAGGTCGCCTTCTCTAAACTGTCTCGGCATCACCTTCGAGTTATATCTTCGTTCAATCCTTCTCTTCACCGCTTCAGCCTTCAATCTCGCCTCTTCCCTGACCTCATCCAGTAGATCCAGGTTCAGCCTTCTCTCTTCATTCGAGTCTTCCTCTACGAAGTTCTGGAATCATTGCATCACACCCATAGACCAAGCTGAACGGGGTCTCATGGGTTCCTGACTGCTCGGTGGTGTGGTACGCCCAGACTATACGGGGTACCTCCTCAGCCCAGCTTCTTTTGGCTTTCTCTAGCCTTCTCTTCAAACCTCTCAGCAACACCCGATTAGCTGACTCCACCTGGCCATTTGTCTGAGGGTGCTCGACGGATGCAAACACTTGTTGAATTCCCACCCCTTCGCAAAGCTTCTTCAATAGGTGGCTTGCAAACTGAGTCCCATTGTCCGACACCAGACGCTTAGGCACCCCGAACCGGCACACAATGTTCTTCCATACGAAACCTTCGATCTTGTGTGCGGTGATCTGGGCCACTGGCTCTGCTTCGATCCACTTGGTGAAATACTCAATCGCCAACACCAAGTACTTCATCTGCCTGATCGCCAGCGGGAATGGTCCCAGGATGTCGATTCCTCAAGTATGAAACGGCCAAGGGCTGTAGATCGACTTCAACTCCTCGGGAGGCGCCTTGTGCCAATCGGCGTGCTGTTGGCATTGTTTGCAACATTGGGCATACTTCTTGCAGTCTTCTCTCATCGATGGCCAGTAGTAACCTGCACGGAGAGTCCTCGCGGCCAGAGCTCGACCCCCGACGTGGCTTCCGCATATACCTTAGTGGAGCTCTGCCATGATTCTCGTGCACTTCTCGCCATGTACGCATTCCAGGAGTGGGTGAGTGAACCCAAACCTGTACAGATCGCCATCAATCAATGTGTACTTGCTAGAATTTTTCTTTACCTTCCTAGCCTCTGTCGGATCCAGTGGGAGAAGGCCATCTGCCAGGCACCGCTTGTACGGTGTTATCCAGGTGTCTGTTTCATGGATAGCGCAGACCTGCGTCATGTTCACCTTCTCTCCTCGACATGCTCTAATTCTCGGCGATCTCAAAGTTTCTTGTGTCAGGGACTTATGACTTCTCGCTGCTTTCTCTGTCGACTTGCTTATCTGAAGAACCAGGTGATCTGCCACAAATGCTCTCGGCGTCTTCAGAGTTTCTTGAATCACCGTCCTCTGTCTACCCCCCTTGCCTGAACTGGCGAGCTTAGCTAGCAAGTCAGCTCGGGCATTCTGTTCCCTGGGCACGTGCACGACTTCAAAGGAGGCAAAGGAACTCTTCAATTCCTGCACATACTCCAAGTAAGCCGCCATTTGTGGATCTTTAGCCTGGAACTCGCCTGTTACTTGCCCTGTGACCAGCAGCGAGTCACTCTTAGCCATTAGCACCCTGGCTCCCATCTCTTTGGCCAGCAAAATTCCGACGATCAGCGCCTCATATTCTGCTTGATTGTTACTGGCTTTGAAGGCAAATCTCAGAGATTGTTCGATCAGCACGCCGTTGGGTCCTTCCAAAATGACTCCAGCACCGCTACCCTGCTGGTTCGACGATCCATCCACCGAGAGTACCCAACGGAAATCGTCCCCTTCAGCTCGCATCGCCTCAGATGAGAGCTCGACCACGAAATCCGCAAAGATTTGCCCCTTGATCGGGCCTCGGGGCTCATATTTAATATCAAACTCTAACAATTCTACTGCCCACTTCACCATTCTTCCCGCAACGTCAGGCTTCTTCAAGACCTTCTGGATGGGCAGGTCAGTCATCACCAGTATGGTGAAGCTATGGAAATAGTGGCGCAACCTCCTCGCCTAAAATACCACAGCCAGCGCAGCCTTTTCCAGGGCCTGATATCTCGTTTCGAGACCCTGCAAGACCTTACTAACAAAGTAAATGGGCTTCTGAACCTGATCTTGATCCTGGGCGAGCACCGCACTCACCGGCCTCTCAGTTACAGCAAAATACAACCTAAGAGGGGTTCCCACCAGCGGTTTGCACAAAACCGACGGGCTCGCCAGATACTCCTTCAGCTTGACGAAGGCTTCCTCGCACTCCTTCGTCCAAACAAACTTGCTGTTGCGCCTCAAACACTGAAAATAGGGATGGCCCTTTTCTCCGCTAGCTGACACGAAGCGAGATAGGGCTGCCATCCGACCTGTTAGCTGTTGAACTTCCTTCACCGTAGCTGGGCTCCTCATCGCCAAGATGGCGGCACACTTGTCGGGGTTGGCCTCTATGCCTCTTTCAGTCAAGAGGAAACCCAAAAACTTTCCAGCCTCCACGCCGAAAATGCATTTCTCTGGATTAAGCTTTAATCTGAACTTGGCGATCGTCGTGAACAATTCTTCCAAGTCTGCAACGTGCTTGCTCTTTTCCGGCGAGGTCACAACCATGTCATCGACGTACGCTTGCACGTTCCTTCCCAGCATCGGTGCAAGTACTCGATCCATCAGCCTCTGGTACGTGGCCCCCGCGTTCTTCAGCCCAAACGACATCACCTTATAGCAATAGCACGATCTCTCCGTCATGAAGGCTGTCTTCTCTTCATCCATGGGATGCATCTTGATCTGATTATATCCTGAGAAGGCATCCAGGAAGCTCAGCAACTTACACCCTGCAGCACTATCTACCAGGGCGTCTATGCTTGGTAAAGGATACGAATCCTTTGGGCAAGCTTTGTTCAGGTCAGTGAAATCGACGCACATGCGCCATTTCCCGTTACTCTTCTTCACCAGCACGACATTTGCCAGCCATTCAGGGTACTGGACTTCCCTGATGTGGCCTGCAGCGAGGAGTTTCTGTGTTTCGTCCCTGATCGCCTGCCTCCTTTCCTCGTTGAACTTTCTTCTTCTTTGTCGCACTGGTCTCACCAAGTTATCCATCGCCAGGTGATGGCACAAGAAGTCGGGATCGATCCCGGGCATGTCCGAAGCGGACCATGCAAACGCGTCCAGATGCCGCTCAATCACCTTGGCGATCTGGTCCTGGAGCTCAACCTCCAGGGATCTTCCCAGCTTGAAGATCTTTCCCCCGATTTCTCTCTCGAGCCACTGCTCGATGGGTTTTGGCCTGGTTTCTCTGGCGATCACCGCCCTAGCGATTCCCAGTTCTCTCGCTTCCTCAGGGCGATTCCTTGTCTCTTCCTCCTCCAGATCGGCATTCCCCTCCCCCAGCTCAGCGTCCACCATCTCCACGTCCCCTCCGGTGGTCTCCTTTGTTACCGTCGTTCTGGGCTTCACACCAGGAGGCGGGGTGGTTGTTACGTAACTCACCGATCTCTTGTTTTTCAGGCTATTCTCATAGCACTTCTTTGCTTCCTTCTGATCGGATTTGATGGTGATAACCACCCCCTCCATGGACGGCAACTTCACCTTCATGGGCCGGGTCGACGGTATGGCACCTATCCTGTTGAGCGTGGGCCTTCCCAACAGGATGTTGTATGCTGAAGGAGCGTTTACAACGAGATATTTGATTTTCTCCGTTCTTGAACCTGCCACATCTGTAAACGTTGTCCTCAATTCTATGTACCCCCTGACCTCCACCTGGTCACCAGCGAACCCATACAAACACCCTCCATAGGGCCTCAGCTGGTCAAGGGGCAGCTCTAGCTGCGTGAAAGTCGGCCAAAACATCACATCTGCCGAGCTTCCTTGGTCCACCAGCACCCTGTGGACCTTCCTTCCTGCTGTTATCAACGAAATGACTATGGGATCGTTGTCATGAGGCACAACATCCCGGAGATCTTGCTTGGTGAATGTAATATCCACTTCCGACGAGTGGTCTTCAAACATATCCACCGTCATCACAGACCTCGCGTACCTCTTCCTCTGTGATGCGGTGCATCCACCTCCTGAGAAACCCCCTGCAATGGTGTGAATTTCTCCGTGCGTAGGCATCTCGTGCTGCTGAGCTTCAGCACCTGCTGGTTGGGAGCTCGACGCACCCCCCGTCCTTCTGTCCAGCAAATAGTCATTTAGGAACCCGCTCTTTACCAGATCGTCGAGCTGGTATCCTAATGCTAAGCACGACTCCACTGTATGGCCAAAGCCCTGGTGAAACTCACACCAGGCGTCCGGCTTTGGTCCCAGCACTCTGTCGCCCACCTTTTCTGGCGCCTTCAACCTAGCGGATATATTGGGGATGGCGATCAGATCCGTCAATCCCATGACAAACTTGTGCTTAGGCGGGCGATTGTATTCCCGGCGTGCTGGTTGCTGGCGTCCTTGGCCCCTGCCCTTGTTCTTCCTTGGATCATAAGGATGGCGAGTCCTCTGATCCCTCCTGGCCGCCGCTGTCTCCAGCACCCTCTGAGGCTGGATCCTGGTCTGGGCGCGTGGCCTAGTGGGGGCCACGCTTCCTCTCTTCTCGGCGACTTCGCTCTCGTCGGCGATGTGGGCCACCGCAAGTCACCTAACCTCAGCAAACGTGGCGGGGTGCGCCCTGATCAAAGCCTCGCAGAATGGTCCCGGCAACACGCCCTTCTTAAATGCATAGACTAGCATTTCTTCATCTTTGGCCGGCGATCTGACCATCTGCGCTCTAAAGCGATTCAGGTAGTCCCTGAGGGACTCCCCCCAATACTGCCTTATATCAAATAGGTCGTAAGACACCCTGGGCGGTGCCTTATTCACGATGTACTGCTCGACGAAAATCTTCGAGAACTGTTGAAAACTGGTTATGTGACCGTTACGCAGGCTCACAAACCACTCCAGCGCCGTTCCCTGGAGCGTGCTCACGAACATCTTGCAATACACGGCGTCTGATCCCCCTGACAGCATCATCTGCGTATGGAACGTGGTGAGATGAGCTTCAGGATCCTCCACGCCGGTGAAAACAGCCTTAACCGGAACCACGCTCGCAGGAATGGGCGTGTTAGTAATCGCCTGATCGAAAGGCATAGGAAAAACACGAGGTGGCGACGACGGCGCGACCTCTTCAACAACAGAACGCCCTTGCTCCTCCTGAAGAGCTTGACGCAGCTCCTCAGTCACCTTGCTAAGCTCGTCATTCCTGGCCCGAGAGGCGGCCAGGTCCTCGTGCATTCTCGCCTGTTCTATGCGCGAGGCCTCCACAGTTGCCTGCAACGAGCGCATAATCTCTACCATCTGCGCCATGGTCATGGCGGCGGCGCCTTCAGCAGCGACGGGCGCAACTGGACTTGAACGATTGCTTCTCATTTTTCTCATGAAACTCAGCGAATCACAGAATGCAGCGAACAACACTTAATTCAGCTACGATCGATTCAGCGATCAATTGGAAAAAACTGTGCGAAACTCCGCAAGAAAACTCAAGAACACCGCAAACCTTCAAACAAACCTGCAACTCCACCAGAAACCACCGCTTTCCCCACGGATAACCAAACGAGCGAAAGAACTCAAACTCCACCGAACAAATCACGCGTAAACAGCAGAAAACCTCACTTCACCGATCAAAAATCCAAACGAACGGTATAAAACGCGGAATCACCGAACAAATCTCAAGCGAACAGCGAACGATGGTTGCACCAGCACACAACCACGCAGAAAACTATGAAAACCTCCAAGAACTCACGCTGTGGATGGGAGCAAGTTTTACACTGCCCCACGGTGGGCGCCTGATGATCCTGCCTGTTGACCAGAACGCTGGACACTTTATTTCAAGAGCTCTTTTAATTTCTTGCAATTTAAGTTTCTGTTTTAGAATTTTAATTGAGTATTCTTGCTGTTTTTCTTTTGCTCCAAGTGTTTGTGGAAAGGTTTATGGCACTCATAATTCTTATGAGTATGGTTGCTCTTTTGGAATGGCATTATCCTTCCTAGAGTTTACCTTAAGCTTCCTTTCACTTGTTACAATTTGTGTTGTGTCTTTTAATTTTTGAATCATGTCAAGTTTTGTCTTTGTCATGTTATTCCATATATGTCATTACTTCTAGTAGTACTTTTATTGTTTTGATTGTTTCTTGCTTTGGTGTCATATAATTTTCTGATTTGATGTTGATCCTTTGTGCATTTTCTTTTTAGAATTGAGTTCATACTTGTATTCTAGACCTATACAAGTTCCAATACATCATTTTCTATTATGTCTTTGCTAGTTCATCATCCTGTTTTTTATTCCTATTAGGATTCCTCTGTTTCTGAAAAAAAAGTGCTTACTGTTTTTCCTTATTGCAACTGATTTACGTACTGTAAAATTCTGAAATTCTGGATTTGAGATATTCAAAGTGTTAGAAAAGAATAGAAAAAAGAATCATTCAAAAATATGAAGTACACAAAAAATGATAAATAAAATAAAAAAAGTGTACATTCCTGCCGAAAAAAATACGGTAATCTGGCAGTGATTTTAAAAAATTTATTTCTCTCAATTGGCTTACTGTTTTTAATTGATTCCAGTGCCATTTTTGAGTTAACATCTTGAAGTTTCTGTGGTATAAATTTCATAATCCAGTTCGCTCTACAACGTTCCAGTTAAATCAGTGAATATCAAACACAGTTTGCATTAAAAAAAAATTTCCAGTAGCTAAATTTTTTTGTTTTCTTCATTTACTCTAGTGCTTTTCCTTAGGTATTCTTTTGTGTGCCTACTTTTCGCATTGAGTTCTTTATTTTCTTGATTGTCTTTCATTCTTACTCTTTGAGTTTGTCTTATATATAGTATTCCTTTTGCAATTACCTTTTCCTTGCTTATACCTTTTCTTGTTTGTCTTTATTGTTTCTTTGGTTTTGTGGTGGTTTGCTCTTAAGATTGGTGTGCTTGCTTTGGCATATTTCATTTGAGGATTCCAAGGCCTCAAGTTCAGATTGGTGCAAGAACATTATTTCTTTGAGAGTGATATCTTTTCAGCCTTAGTTCACTTCGGCAGTTTCATTGCCATAAGCTCACTGTTTTTGCTAATTTTTAACTTGTTTGCTGTTTTTGTGTGTTTGCTGTTTTTAATTACCAATGGCTGGATTTTCAAGTGATGCATCCTACAAGAAGAATTCTCCTTCCAAAGCCTCAATTCTTGGTGAATTACATGAAGCTCAAAGAACAATTAAACGGTTGGAGGAGAAAATGCTAAAGATGGAGGTACAACAAGCTAGACCATCTCCTTCTATCCATGATGGACATCATTCTCATAGACCATCTTCTAGAGCTTCTTCAAATGATGTTGGCCGTGAAGATGAGCATAGGAGAAGGAGACCTCCACCCCAAGTCCATGGACAAAGACATCATCACCAAGGGGAAAGAATTCACTACGGCAATGGCTTCTACCATGATGCAAAGTCCAAGCTTCCTTCGGTCAAACTACCTTGTTTTAATGGTTCTAGTGATCCAAATGTGTATTTAGATTGGGAGGCTAAGTGTGAACAAATTTTTGAGATCCATGAGATCCAAGATGAGCATAAGCTCAAGCTAGCAACCCTAGAGTTTAGTGATTATGCCATGAAATGGTGGCATGGAATTGTAAAGGACATTATCTATCACAAGGGTCCTCCCGTGGACTCTTGGAACTCTTTAAAGGATCATATGCGCGCTAGGTTTGTGCCCCACATTTTAGGAAAGACCTCATGTTGAGACTCCAACGGTTTCAACAAGGCACGCTAAATGTGGATGAATATTATAAGGAGCTTGAGACGCTTGTGCTTAAAATTGAATTAGAAGAAAGTGAAGAAGCCATGGTTGCTAGGTTTGTGAGTGGTCTTAGGAAGGATATTCAAGACATTGTTGAGTTACAAGAGTATTCATCATTGGGCTCTTTAGTTCATCTTGCAATGAAGGTGGAAGCCCAACTTGCTAAGAAAAACTCTTTTAAAAATGCTTCCAATGATGGATACTACTCCAAGTCTTGGAGAAACAAAACTTCTTTTTCTAAACATCCTTCCAAAGATTCTTCTTTCAAACCCAAGGAATCTAAGCCATCAACTTCTAGACCTAAGTCTCCCACTAGAACATCTAACACTAAATGCTTTAAATGTATGGGTTATGGTCATATTGCTGCAAATTGTCCTTCCAAACGAAGTATGTACATGCATGAGGGCATTATAGTTAGTGAGCATGATTCGGATTCTCCAAAGCATTCATTGCATTCTCATGCATCTAGTGAGGAAGAGAGCGAATGTCCACTTGAAGGGGACTTGTTAGTTGTGAGAAGACTTCTTGGACAAGTTTCACAACCTTTTGATGAAAGTCAAAGGGAAAATATTTTCCATACAAGATGTCTTATTCAAAACAACATTTGTTCCTTGATAGTGGATGGGGGTAGTTGTGCAAATGTGGCTAGTACAAGAGTAGTAGATAAGCTTGGATTGCCTACTATCTCTCATACAAAGCCCTACAAGTTACAATGGCTTAGTGAAGTAGGAGAAATAATTGTTAATAAACAAGTCCTCATCCATTTCTCCATTGGAAAATACAAAGATGAGGTATTATGTGATGTTGTGCCCATGGAAGCCACTCATGTTATTTTGGGAAGGCCTTGGCAATTTGATAGAAAAGTTTTACATGATGGCTTTACCAACAAATTATCTTTTGAATTCCATGGTCATAAGGTTACTTTAAAATCTCTCTCTCCAAGAGAAGGCCATGAGGACCAAGTTATCATGAAGAAAAAGAGGGAGAGTGAAAAAGATAAAAAAGATAAAAAAGATAAGAGTTCTAAGCCTACACTCCTTGTGTCTAGGCGTGACATTGAAAGGGAAATAGTGGCTCATCATCCTCTTTTTTTAGCCATCCCTAGAACTCTTAGCATAGAATCACTTGTTGATAGTTCTCATTGCTTGGAAAAATTGGTAGAAGAGTTCAAAGATGTGTTTCAAGATCCTCCAAATGGACTTCCACCTTTGAGAGGGATTGAGCACCAAATTGATTTGATACCGGGCTCTTCTTTTCCAAATCGTCCAGCATATAGGACCAATCCAAGTGAAACCAAGGAAATTCGCCAACAAGTTGAGGCTTTGATTGAGAAAGGGTGGGTGCAAGATAGCATGAGTCCTTGTGCTATGCCTATCATCTTAGTGCCAAAAAAGGATGGCACATGGCGAATGTGTTCGGATTGTAGGGCCATCAATAACATAACCATTAAGTATAGGCATCCATACCTAGACTAGATGATTTGTTGGATGAATTACATGGTTCAAAAATCTTTTCAAAGATTGATCTTAAAAGCGGCTACAATCAAATCCGTATCAAACCGGGTGATGAATGGAAGACGACTTTTAAGACAAACTTTGGTTTATATGAGTGGTTAGTTATGCCTTTTGGTTTAACTAATGCACCAAGTACCTTCATGCGCCTCAAGCATCATGTTCTTAGACCTTTCATTGGTAAGTTTGTTGTGGTTTACTTTGATGACATTCTCATTTATAGCTTATCTTTGAATGACCATAGGTTGCATGTTAGGCAAGTTTTAGAAACCCTTAGGAAGGAACATTTGTATGCTAACCTTGCTAAATGTATGTTTGCTCTTGATCATATAGAATTCCTAGGGTTAGTTGTGAGTTGTAAAGGGGTCCATGTGGACAAAACAAAGGTGGTGGCCATTCAAAATTGGCCTACACCGAAATCTTTGAATGAGGTCCGAAGTTTTCATGGACTAGCTTATTTCTATAGAAGATTTGTCCCAAACTTTGGTACCATTGCCGCACCACTCAATGACATAGTGAAAAAGGATGTGGTCTTTCATTGGGGAGAAGCACAACAAAATGCTTTTGATACTTTGAAAGAAAAATTGACTAATGCTCCCATCTTGGCCCTTCCTATTTCACTAAGACATTTGAGATTGAGTGTGATGCTTCAAGTATAGGTATTGGGGCTGTTCTCCTTCAAGAGGGCCATCCCATAGCCTATTTTAGTGAGAAATTGAAGGGAAGTCATCTCAACTATTCCACCTATGATAAGGAATTATATGCACTTGTTAGGGCTTTGTTTACTTGGCAACACTATCTTTTTCCAAAGAGTTTGTGATACATAGTGATCATGAATCTCT
>NW_027174177.1:0-32382 GCF_000499845.2 Phaseolus vulgaris | reverse complement strand
ACATGGCATACCAATCTCTTGTTCTTGAGGCAGTTTTCGTAGCACTTCTTTGCCTCCTTCTGATAAGAGCAGATGGTGATGACTACCCCCTCCATCGAAGGTAACTTGACCTTCATGTGCCGCGTGGAGGGCACAGCTCCTATCCTGTTGAGTGTCGGCCTTCCCAACAGGATATTGTATGCCGAAGGAGCGTTCACGACAAGGTACCTTATCTTCTCTGTGCGCGAGGCCGCTCCATCCGTGAACGTCGTCCTTAACTCAATGTACCCCTGACCTCCACTTGATCACCAGCAAAACCGTATAAGCAGCCCCCATATGGCCTCAACTGGTCTGGAGATAGCTGTAACTTTTCGAACGTCGGCCAAAACGTCACATCTGCCGAGCTCCCCTGGTCGACCAACGCTCGATGAACCATCCTTCCCGCTGTAACAAACGAGATTACAATGGGATCATTGTCGTGGGGCACAACATCCCTGAGGTCTTCCTTGGTGAACGTGATGTCCACATCGGGTGAGTGATCCTCGAAAGCTTCTACTGACATCATGGACCTTGCATACTTCTTGCGTTGCGACGCAGTACACCCATTGCCCGAGAACCCACCAGCTATGTTGTGGACCTCGCCGTGAACGGGTATCTTGTGCTGCTGTCCCTCATTGCTCGCCAGTTGTGAACCTGACGATTGTCCCGTCTGCTTCTCCACCAAGTAGTCCTTCAAGAAGCCATTCTTTACGAGTTCATCCAACTGGTAGCCCAGCGCCAAACAGTTGTTAATATTGGTGCCCAAATGCTTCGTGGAATTCGCACCATGATTCCTTGTGAGGTCCCAGCACCTTGTCAGATTTTACCGGGTGCCTCAACCTATCAGCTATGTTGGGCACAACGATGAGGTCTTTGAGTTCCACCACAAAGTTGTGCCTTAGTGGCCTACTTCCCTCTCTCCTTCCTTCTGCTCGACCTCTAGGCTGGGTCCTCCTTGTCTCATAGGTGCGCTTCCTGTCTGGGTTCTTTCTTTCTGTGGCAGCTTCGTGAACCCTAGCAGGTTGCGTGCGTATCTGCGCTCTTGGTCGTGTGGGTGCGGCGGTCGTGCACTTCTCGTATGCCTCGCCCTCTGAGGCAATGTGCTCTACCGCTTGTCGCCTTACTTCAGCAAAAGTTTTGGGGCGGCTGCAGTTAAGCGATTTACTGAAAGACCCGGGACGCACCCCCTTCCTGAATGCGTACACAATCATGGGTTCGTCTGTGGTACCCACCTTCACCACCTGTCTCCCAAAGCGGCTTATGTATTCCTTCAGGGTCTCGCCTTGAAATTGCTTTACGTTGAAAAGGTCGTACGAAACTGGGGCTGGGGCCCTATTGGCTACATACTGCTCTCTGAATAGTCATGAGAGCTGGGCGAAAGACGTGATGTGACCCTCTGGGAGGCTGATGAACCAATCCATAGCCATCCCAGTCAGAGTGCTCATGAAGAGCTTGCACCTTACGGCATCAGAACCGCCAACCAACAACATCTGTGTGTGGAACGTAGTGAGGTGTGCCTCAGGATCCTCCATCCATGAGAAGGTTACGTTGGGCCCTGTGAACGTATTGGGCATCACTATCTCTAGGATCGCCTGTGAGAATGGTGTTGTGAATTCCCTAGGTGGGGAGGCAGCCTCAGGCTCGTCTCCAAATGGCTGGCGAATGTCGTGCTGGTGAAGAAGAGTAACGGGAAATGGCGCACGTGCGTCGATTTCACCGACCTGAACAACGCTTGCCTAAAGGATTCGTATCCTTTACCAAGCATAGACGCCCTGGTAGATAGTGCTGCAGGGTGTAAGTTGCTGAGTTTCCTGGATGCCTTCTCGGGGTATAACCAGATCAAGATGCATCCCATGGATGAAGAGAAGACAGCCTTCATGACGGAGAGATCGTGTTATTGCTATAAGGTAATGCCGTTTGGGCTGAAGAACGCGGGGGCCACGTACCAGAGGCTGATGGATCGAGTACTTGCACCGATGCTGGGAAGGAACGTGCAAGCGTATGTCGATGACATGGTCGTGACCTCGCCGGAAAAGAGCAAGCACGTTGCAAACTTGGAAGAATTGTTCACGACGATCGCCAAGTTCAGATTAAAGCTTAATCCAGAGAAATGCATTTTCGGCGTGGAGGCTGAAAGTTTTTGGGTTTCCTCTTGACTGAAAGAGGCATAGAGGCCAACCCGATAAGTGTGCCGCCATCTTGGCGATGAGGAGCCCAGCTACGGTGAAAGAGGTCCAGCAGCTAACAGGTCGGATGGCAGCCCTGTCTCGCTTCGTGTCAGCTAGCGGAGAAAAGGGCCACCCTATTTTCAGTGCCTGAGGCGCAATAATAAGTTTGTTTGGACGAAGAGTGCGAGGAAGCCTTCGTCAAGCTGAAGGAGTATCTGGCGAGCCCGCCGGTTCTGTGCAAACCGCTGGTGGGAACCCTCTCAGGTTGTATTTTGCTGTAACTGAGAGGGCGGTGAGTGCGGTGCTCGCCCAGGATCAAGATCAGGCTCAGAAGCCTATTTATTTTTGAGTAAGGTGTTGCAGGGCCCCGAAACGAGATATCAGGCCCTAGAAAAGGCTGCGCTGGCTGTGGTATTTTCGGCGAGGAGGTTGCGCCACTATTTCCATAGCTTCACCATACTGGTGATGACTGACCTGCCCATCCAGAAGGTCTTAAAGAAGCCTGACGTTGCAGGAAGGATGGTGAAGTGGGCAGTAGAATTGTCAGAATTTGATATTAAATATGAGCCCCGAGGCCCGATCAAGGGGCAAATCTTTGCAGATTTCGTGGTCGAGCTCTCATCTGAGGCAACGCGAGTTGAAGGGGACGATTTCCGTTGGGTACTCTCGGTGGATGGATCGTCGAACCAGCAGGGTAGCGGTGTTGGGTCATTTTGGAAGGACCCAAGGCGTGCTGATCGAGCAATCTTTGAGATTTGCCTTCAAAGCCAGTAATAATCAAGCAGAATATGAAGCGCTGATCGCCGGGATTTTGCTGGCCAAAGAGATGGGAGCCAGGGTGCTAATGGCTAAGAGTGACTCGCTGCTAGTCACGGGGCAAGTAACAGGCGAGTTCCAGGCTAAAGATCCACAAATGGCGGCTTACTTGGAGTATGTGCAGGAGTTGAAGAGTTCCTTTGCCTCCTTTGAAGTGGTGCATGTGCCCAGAGAGCAGAATGCCCGAGCTGACTTGCTAGCAAAGCTCGCCAGTTCAGGCAAGGGGGTAGACAGAGGACGGTGATTCAAGAAACTCTGAAGACGCCGAGAGCATTCGTGGCAGATCACCTGTTCTTCAGATAAGCAAGTCGACAGAGAAAGCAGCGAGAAGTCATAAGTCCTGACGCAAGAAACTCTGAGATCGCCGAGAATTAGAGCATGTCGAGGAGAGAAGGTGAACATGACGCAGGTGTGTGCTATCCATGAGCCAGACACCTGGATAACACAGTACAAGCGATGCCTGGCAGATGGCCTTCTCCCACTGGATCCGACAGAGGCTAGGAAGGTAAAGAAAAATTCTAGCAAGTACACGTTGATTGATGGCGATCTGTACAGGTTTGGGTTCACTCACCCACTCCTGGAATGTGTACATGGCGAAAAGTGCACGAGAATCATGGCAGAGCTCCACGAAGGTATATGCGGAAGCCACGTCGGGGGTCGAGCTCTGGCCGCGAGGACTCTCCGTGCAGGTTACTACTGGCCATCGATGAGAGAAGACTGCAAGAAGTATGCCCAATGTTGCAAGCAATGCCAACAGCACGCCGATTGGCACAAGGCGCCTCCTGAGGAGTTGAAGTCGATCTACAGCCCTTGGCCGTTTCATACCTGGGGAATCGACATCCTGGACCTTTTCCGCTGGCGATCAGGCATATGAAGTACTTGGTGGTGGCGATTGAATATTTCACCAAGTGGATCGAAGCAGAACCAGTGGCCCAGATCACCGCACACAAGATCGAAGGTTTCGTGTGGAAGAACATCGTGTGCCGGTTTGGAGTGCCTAAGCGCCTGGTGTCGGACAATGGGACTCAGTTTGCAAGCCACCTGTTGAAGAAGCTTTGCGAAGGGTGGGAATTCAACAAGTGTTTGCATCCGTCGAGCACCCTCAGACAAATGGCCAGGTGGAGTCAGCTAATCGGGTGTTGTTGAGAGGTTTGAAGAGAAGGCTAGAAAAGCCAAGGGAAGCTGGGCTGAGGAGGTGCCCCGTATAGTCTGGGCATACCACACCACCGAGCAGTCAGGAACCCATGAGACCCCGTTCAGTTTGGTCTATGGGTGTGATGCGATGATTCCAGTAGAGATCCAGGAGAGCTCGCCGAGATTCCAGAACTTTGTAGAGGAAGACTCGAATGAAGAGAGAAGGCTGAACCTGGATCTACTGGACGAGGTCAGGGAAGAGGCGAGATTGAAGGCTGAGGCGGTGAAGAGAAGGATTGAACGAAGATATAACTCGAAGGTGATGCCAAGACAATTTAGAGAAGGCGACCTGGTGATGAGAAAAGCCCACCAGTACGAGATGGAGAATAAGCTGTCACCCAAGTGGACTGGACCGTTCAGAATAACCGAGGCGCTCGGGAACGGCGCCTACCGCTTAGAGACATTGGAAGGAGGGGCTATTCCTCGCACCTGGAACGCCACGCACCTGGGGCTTAAAGACACAAAGTTACATTACAATGTCTCTGTTAAAACAGTTTGAAGGGGGCACTCTTTTTTCCCTAAGGAGGGTTTTTAATGAGGCCACCCAATAAAGAGAAGTTTTCAAAGTACAAGTTGTTTTAGATTGCGTGCTTGTTGTTTTCAGAAAAGTTTTGAAGAAAGACCTTGTCACTTGTACGTGACTCAAGGCAAGTTAAAGTATATTGCATGCTTTCTAAAAAGTTTTTAAGTCCTCATCGTTTTTCGGCGATCGGAGGCATCAGTTAAATTTTTAAGTCCTCATCGTTTTTCGGCGATCGGAGGCATCAGTTAAAGTTTTAAGTCCTCATCGTTTTCGGCGATCGGAGGCATCAGTTAAAGTTTTTAAGTCCTCATCGTCTTTCGGCGATCGGAGGCACCAGTTAAAAGACCTCAACGCCCTCGCGCGTCTGAGGCAAGTTAAAGACCTCCTCGTCGCTGAGCGAGTGCAGGCAAGGAAGAGTGAAAAGTCCTCAGTGTTTCTGGGGGCGAGAAGATGTAACCCCTGGAGCAATGTAGAGGCACCAGTGAAAAGTCCTCAGTGTTTCTAGGGGCGAGAAGATGTACCCCTGGAGCAATGTAGAGGCACCAGCGAAAAGTCCTCAGTGTTTCTGGGGGCGAGAAGATGTAACCCCTGGGCAATGTAGAGGCACCAGCGAAAAGTCCTCAGTGTTTCTGGGGGCGAGAAGATGTAACCCCTGGGGCAATATAGAGGCAAGTAAAAGACCTTCTCGCCTATGAGCGAGTTCAGGCGAGTAAAAGACCTTCTCGCCTATGAGCGAGTTCAGGCAAGATAAAATCCTTCTCGTCTCGAACGAGTTCAGGTATGGTGTTAAGGGTGGACGAAGTTTGGAAGGTGGCTAAGGCAGGTTCGAAGAGAGCGCCTAGCCACCCGGCCTGTGGTCCTGAAGTTGGGAAGGTAGAGGAGGATCCGAAAGGCGCCTCTACCCCCAGATCAAAGAACAATGGCCAAGGCGTGAAGCCAGAAAGAAGCTGATCGCCAAGAGTCTCTGGCGACCAGGAAAAGTTCAAACAGTGGCGAGAAAGTTAAAGACCCGTTTTGATGAAGCAGATCGGGTGAAGCAGTGTTTAAGCCAGTAGCTGAGTTAAAGTTTGTTGCTTGAGGAATATTTTTACGATAAGGTTAATTGCCTTAAGATTACGAGTTGTTAAAGTGATTGTTGCTTAAAGTTGAAGTGGTTCGAAGCAGTTAAGTCAAAGATCGTGCCTGCAGTTTCGCTAAGTCTTTTTCTTGAAGTAAAATACGCAAGAAAGTTAAAGCAGTTGAAGAAAGTAAGAGAAAATCCACAGACTTTTGCTATTAAAAGTAAAATATCGTATGTACGAGAAGACATAAAGTTATTACAAGTTATACACAAGAGAAAGTATAAAAGCAGGGATGGAGTAAATTGATAGTCTTCGGCGGGCACCACTTTTCCATCCACCACCTCATTGTTTAGAGACACCATGCTGAGATCCAGATCAGGGAACAAGCAGCGAACTGTTCCCGGCAGCCTCGAATCCAGCAGCAGAATTTGGGCGGAACTCAATTGAGATCTTCAATTTGCTTCTTAAGCTCTTCAATCTGTTTCTCGAGTCTTCAGTTTGTTCTTTCAGTCCCTTATTCTGCTGCTCCAGCTCTTCAACTTGCTTCTTGAGTTGTTCATTGATTTCTTGAGCCTGGAGAAGGTCTTCAGCAACCTTGGATTCTGCTTGCACTTGCCCAGTTCACTGCAAGCTCCCCATTTTTCTTATTGGCTTCGTCGAGCTCAGCGATGGCGTCATCCCTCGCCTTCTCCACCTTGCCAAGGAGGATCTCCCGGTCGGCTGACCTTTGCTCTAGCTTCTTCACCTTGACGGCGTCGGTTTTTATGAGAGCCTCCAGGTCAGTCACCTTGACGCGATAAGGCACAATCTTGCTCTCTAGTTCGATCTTTTCTTGAGCAAGTTGCTGCACTTTATGGCGGAGTTCAGTGGCCTCCTTGCGCGCCAATCTGAGCTCGGTGCTCATTGCGTCCTCTACTCGGGAGTGTTCAATCTCCGCGAGTGTCAGGTTAAAGGACACTTCTCCACCTCGACCCTCATGGTGCTGTTTTCAGTTTTAAGGTTGAAGAGGTCGTCCTGGAGTTCTGGTGGAGCTCTCCACGGCTCTGGTGATGATGGCGGGGATGTCTTCTGCTATCGTCTTCAGCTTAGCAGATAAAGGCTCCCACATCCTCGTAACCTCAAGAGGGAGGTTTGCTGCTTGTAGAGGTGCTGGGTGGGCCTGTTGTTGATTTTCGTCGCCACCTTCTTTGGTTGGTTCTTCAGTAGGCGCTTCTCTCGTGGTGGCGACGTCGGGGATTCGGTGATCAGAATCGGAGAGGTGGGCAACCTCATCCCCGATTGGAGCAACATCTGCGGCTGAGGCATTGAAGGAGGACCCCCTCCAGCTGATACATATGGTGTGGAGGCGCTCGGGGGTCCTCCATGAAATTTGGCTCTTGGGCCTCAACCGCAGGTGGCGCGGTTGCCAGTGGAATGGCTTGGACAGGTGAGGCGGGAGCTGGTGGAGATGGCAGGGTTGGAGGTGGAGCGGGCGTAGATGGAGGTGTTGAGGTTGGAAGAGGGGGTGGGGCAGGTGGTGAAGAAGGTGCCACCCTCTTCCTCTTTGTAACGAGGCCATCTTCGGTGACCTCGTCATCTTCTTCCTCCTCCTCGTGGACTACCTGGGGAGCTTTCCTCTTGGGCCTTTTGAGGACAAGTTTTTTCCGTTGGGCGGCGGGCTGGACATCGGAGGGAGCTGGGCCCTTAGGTGGCGATCGCCCTGTGCGCGGCGATCTCCACCACCGAATTTGGTACTGTTTGAGAGCCCGTCGCCAACCCGTGGGTTCGGGCGAGCGCCCTCAATTCCGCGAGCTTGCCTTGGCCCAACATGTTATCTGCATGGAGCAAAATGCATGGGTTAGTTCAGAGAGAAAGTCAATGCACAAAGCAGTATGCAAAGCAAAGCAGATAAAGAATGCAGAAAAATAAAACCAAAGTCTTGCGCGCAATGCACAAGACGCCCAGAAACAGTTAACAGAAGCAATATCAAAACAAAGGCGTTAAATGTTCTAACCTATTCGAATTTCGAGTTGGTCCTCGAAGAATTCGAAGCAGATCAAGGTGGTGGTGAGGAAGGTGATGTTGGCACTCGCCACACTCTTCCAAAAGAGGCAGAGATCTCTGTCCAACGCACCCATGCTATCAGGACTTCTGGGTCTCCTGAAGCAGCTCTTGGACTCCTTGTTCACCCAGTACAAGGGGAAACCGTCGAGTAGGGAAGTGTCCTTGTCATTGGGGCGCACTGGACGAACTTTCCCTTCCAGTCTTTATAGGATTGCTGGAAGATGGAGAAGATGACCTCCCAGCAATCCCATTCAAGCTAACCCATAGGCGGTCCCGGGTGCTTGGCTTCGAAGAGAAACAAAAATACATCCACGGATGCGGGCAACCCCAGATGGTCGCACATCACTTGGAAATGCTCGCACAAACGCCCAGCTGTTGGGATGAAGCTGGGCGGCGGCAATGTTGAGCTCGGTGAGGAGTTCCCTCTCGAAACGGGTAAAGGGAAACTTCAGTTTCACCTTCTTGAATAGCGTTGTGTAGACGAAGCAGAAGGGCCCGTCATTGCTCACCTTGTCGTCGGCACAAACGGGCAGATCGGGGGGGCAAGGTAGCACTATCATCTTCTCATCGTGCTCCTTATGAAATGTTTGGTGGGCTCATCCCCCTTAGTCAGTCGCAAAACTGCCCCAGCAGTGTTCACGGAAGACGTTTCCCTCAACAGGGTCGAGTTGGCCCAGGGTAGAGTTTTTTGAAGTCTGGTGGGGAACGGGGGCTCCTCCGGTGATAGGTGGAGTCGCCTGGGCCAGGTTGGGCGGGAGGGTGCAGGCCTCTCAGCCTGGGAAGATGAAGCACCGCGCGCTCGCGGCGGGTTGAGTGCTTGAGAAGGGGGTTTCGCGATGAAGGAGGAGGATTCGGGGTGATCTTTGAGCGAGTCATTCTCGAAGCTGCAAAGGAAGAAGAAAAGGAAAAACGATCAGGGTTCGCAGAGGCTGACTCGATCATGGGAGAAGGGTGAAAACGAACGAACGAAGGTTCGTTACAACATTTGACGAAGCCCTAAGTTACGCGAAAGGAGAAATGGAAAAACAACCCACAACGTATGCACCAGACAGTTACAGGATGATGCGAATCGGTTAAAATGCAAGAAAAACCAGCAGAAGAAGGAAAGGAGGTACCTTTTGATGATCAGGAAGACGATGAAGGATGCTGGTGATTCAGAATGTTGAAGAACGCTGAGAGTTTTTTGCAGGAGAAGGTGAGAGCGTTTGAGAATACGAAGAAAAGTGATGGAACAGTAGAGTGAAAATGGGTTTAAGAGTTTTTTCGAAATGGGTTTGGGAAGCGCAAACGGTAACTGAAGGTAACCGTTGATGAAGCCACGTGTCGAACGATGGGTGAGGGGTTTGGTGGAGCGTCAGAGGAGCAGAAAGTACAACCGCTTGGAATTCTGCGTCAGTGCCACGTAGACCGGTGTTGACGTGACTCTTTCAGTCTTTTCGCTGGACAAGTCTTCGCTTAAGACTGGGGGGCTTGTGTACCGCCCTGGTAGTCGGAAGTGATGACGTGGCACCAAGCACAGAGTAGGCGTGTGACAAGGCGCCAGAGTTGCAGAAGGGAAGGAAGTCGGGGGGCTCGTGTAGTCGCCAGTTATTAAGTTGGCGTGCTCCGATCTTCAGCATGCCAGGCGATCGCCTAGTTGAAGATGAAGTCGCCAGATGGTAAACCAGGCGACCAAGTGATTGGAGATCGCCAGAACAAGCACATCGCCGAAGATGAAGGCGGTGCAGATTATGAAGGCGGCCGGCGAGACCACAGGGAAGGTGTACGAGAGCACCCTAACTCGCCGTTCCAGTAAAGATCGCACTCCCAAGTTAGCTATGCACTGAGCAGTACCATGCATAAGTAACTTAGCCAAAAAGAGAGTCAGAAGCAGCGCCCAAGTCAAGGAGGCTCCAGAGGTGGCACGTGTACGACTGGATGTGAGCCACGTGTCCAGGTCTGTAACTGCCAGGAGAGAGAAAGTAACCAGGTATATAAGAGTTCTCAACGAACTTTCTGAGGTACGCGCGTTCAGATTACACTCTTTACGCTTGCGAGTTATAGAGCTTACTGTGAGAGAGAATTTGCACGGTTCCTGTTCTTAGTTTTCTCTTAGTATTTGGTGATTCGGTCACTGACTTGGGCGTTGGAGTGCGATCGGCCGCAGCGGCGCCGCTCTGTTCTTTGCAGGTTCTTGAGGTGGATCTCGAAGAAGAACGGAGGTTTGAAGCGGTGTGCACGTCGATCCTTTGACGAGGCAGTTTCCAGCGTTCCGGTCAACAGGCAGGATCATGAGGTTTAGGATAAGTTGTTTGTATTTGTAGACAAGAAGTTAGAGAACATAGTCAGTATAAAAGTTAGAAAAAAATGATTTAATGTGCATCATGCATAACTAAGATAATATTTGAAGAAGTTTTTGATGGTTCAACATAAAGAGGAAGTGGCTCCATAGGTCCTTGTTTGTTTTACCTATAAAAGACTGAAGTGGAATATCAAAGACCTAAGATAATGTTACAACCATTTGACGTGACTAAGTAGAATTAAAGTTGTGTTGTTATATGTGTGGTTCCTTTTCTACAGACAATGAGAGTACATAATGAAATCTGGATTGTGGTAGACCAAGTAATGAACGATGCATAATTCCTTTTGGAGAAGATGGACATACTTTTGAAAGATTATTAATTTTAATGGATGTACTATCCTGGGAAAGGAAATGTTGTTGCAGGTGGTTAAAGTCACGAGGAGACATAATTATATGGTTGGAGTTTAGTGGAAGTTTCAACAATTTAAATTTGTGATATGAGCTGGATAGACACTTAACAAGAAACAACACTTTAAGGAGGCTTAAGGTCATCTCAATGGAGGATAATGCCATCCAAGAAAGAAGTCAAACTCATTGAACAATGAGTGTCATGTCCTTTTCACAAACACTTGGTGGAATTGAAAGGAAAGCAAGAAAAAATCAAGAACACAAATAGAAACACAATTGAAATATGTAATTAACTAAAATTGGACAGAATTGAAAGAGGAAACATATCTACCGATTAAAATCATCCAAAGAACACAATGAACCGATTAGAAACTCAAGAACAGCACAAGAACCAAAATAAACGGTGGAAAGATGAAGAACACATAAAGAACTCTAAACTACCGATTGAAAACAGAAATTGAGATGAAGAAATGAGACTTAGGTGATTGAAGACCGCTGGAATGGAATTTGGAGTTGCTCACGCCACTTGGTGATGGATTTCCAAGATGAGTGAAGGAAGTCGCCACTTGAAGCACTCCAAAAGCTCACAAGATGAGACTAAGCTAAGAGATCAAAATCTCACACAATTCTCTCTCCAAATGAGTAGAGTTTCTCTATATCAATTATCCAATTCTGCATTTAAAAGAGCCCAACCTCTCTATTTATACTAGAAGAGGGATGAAATGAAACACAAATGAAACTCAAAGTTCCCTCCAAATTCAAATGCAAATTGGTGCCACCTTGTCATGAAGTAAGTGTGATGCACTTCCTATTTTCAGCACCTCCTAAAATGCGACTACACCCCCCTAACTATTCACACCTTTTTATTTAATATCCACACCTCCTACAACTATACAAAAGTAATTCAAATGATGCTCTTTTATTTAATGCTTGGTCTTGCCCCTCATGGTTTGGACTTGGGCTTTCTTGGGGTTGGGCTTTGGGCTTGGGCCTCATCTTTTGCAAAGACTAATAAGAAAAACTTTAAATGCTTTGGCCCTTGTCCATTTCTTCTATTGATAACATCTTTTTTATTCTCATCATACTCCCTAAGTTGGAGAGAATTCGTCCACGAATTCATTACTACTACATAAAACAAAGTCAGATTGCAATTAGATAAGAGAATAGAAGAAGAAATAGGCAAACTGGACTTAGTACTTTGAAATGTTGGGAGTTCAGAAAAAGATGTTCTATATACAGACCATGTTGGACAAGATTGTTTAGAAATGATATTATTTGGAAAACTAGAAGGTATGAAAAAATCATCCTTAACATTCTTTATCCAATATGGTGTATAAGTAGGAACCTTGGGTAATGAAAAAGATAAGGAAGGAAAACACCTTGGAGATGAAAGGATAAGACCCATGTCAAATTGGCCTTCTTTGTCTTTTTCATTGTCACTTGTGGTAGGTGGTTGACTTAGGTCTTGTTTTACCGTGTTTATCATTAAGGTTTGTTTTAGTGGACAATGAAGAGCTTTGTGCCCAAAACCTAAACATTTAAAACATTTCATTTTTGAAGTTTTGGTAGGTGACTTAGGAGTAGAAGGATTTGGAATAGAAACTTTTTTTTGGAGAAGTGATTTGTTTGGAAAAATTGGAAGAAGAAATTTGAGTCGAAATTTTGTTTGCACCCTTCCTAGAATAGTTGGAGAAACCAGCATCATGAGTAGTTTTGAAAGTTGTTTTCAAAAGATATGATTCCACCTTGATGGTTATGCGAAGCACTTTCTTAAAAGAAGAGTACTCATTTAATTCTACAAATTCTCTAATATCTTTTCTCAAACCACGTACAAACCATTTTATCTTTGACTCTTCATTAGCATGCATATTCATTTTAGTCAAAGTTGTTTCAAAATCTTGAAAGTATTCATCTACCATCTTATGTCCTTGAGGAAGCCTTTGGAACTTCAACAAGTGTTCCTTCCTAGAAGGAGGAACAAACCTTGCGCGCATACACTCTTTCAAATCATTCCAAGAAACCACGGGAGGTCTCTTGTTATATCCAATGTCCATTACAATGCTATGCCACCATTTCTTGGCAAAATCTAAAAATTCTAAAGAGGCTATTTTCACCTTTTGGTCTTCACAGACCCCATAGGCTTTAAAAATTTGTTCACATTTAGCCTCCCAATCTAAATACACATTAGGATCACTATTACCACTAAAGCTAGGTACTTTAACACTTTGAAAATAAGGCAATATCACATGTTGGCGTCTATCTTCACGTTTATGTATTTTCCATTCTTCCTTTTTTTCAAAACTCTCATAGGTGTTGGAACTCTTTAAAACATGCCCATGATGATGTTGGCCGTGAGCATTGGAAGAATCTTTGGAAGAATGCCTAGGAGAATGATGTCTTCCATGGATGAAATGTGAGGATCTTTCGTTCTTCAATTCAAGTTTGGACAATCTTTTCTCCATGTGTTTTACTTCTAAGATTTTAAGCCTTGCCTCCATTTGTGTCATCATCTCAAGATATTGTACATTTGATTGTCTAGCATTCTTTAAATCTTCAAAGAGAGTTGCCTTTTGAGGTGAGCAAGGTTTGGAGGATTCTCTACTAGAACAATTATCCATGATAATAAAAGGCACAAAAAAAAAATTAAGGAAACTTCTTAGCAGAATAAAGCAAAATGTAGCTTGCTGGAAAAGGCCAAAAGAATGTACTCAAACCACTCCAAGAAAAGTGTTCTTTCCTTAGCCAAGCCTCCCTTGTGGATTGGATGAGCTATGTCAAAGCAAACCACACTCACTTAAGAACAAGTCACCACACAAAACTTAGAGGAAACAAGAAGACAATCGAGAAAAGATATAAGCAAGAAAAGCTAAACCAAAACAGAATGCAATATATGACAAAACTGGAAAAGAATATGAATTAAAAGACAAGCAAGAAAAGTAAGGCACACAATGAACCGATTAGAAACTCAAGAACAGCACAAGAACCAAAATAAACAGTGGAAAGATGAAGAACACTTAAAGAACTCTAAACTACCGATTGAAAACAGAAATTGAGATGAAGAAATGAGACTTAGGTGATTGAAGACCGCTGGAATGGAATTTGGAGTTGCTCACGCCACTTCGTGATGGAGTTCCAAGATGAGTGAAGGAAGCTGCCACTTGAAGCTCTCCAAAACCTCACAAGATGAGACTAAGCTAAGAGATCAAAATCTCACACAATTCTCTCTCCAAATGAGTAGAGTTTCTCTATATCAATTATCCAATTCTGCATTTAAAAGAGCCCAACCTCTCTATTTATAATAGAAGAGGGCTGAAATGAAACACAAATGAAACTCAAAGTTCCCTCCAAATTCAAATGCAAATTGGTGTCACCTAGTCATGAAGTAAGTGTGATCCACTTCCTATTTTCAGCACCTCCTAAAATGCGTCTACACCCCCCTAACTATTCACACCTTTTTATTTAATATCCACACCTCCTACAACTATACAAAAGTAATTCAAATGATGTTATTTTATTTAATTCTTATCCTTGCCCCTCATGGTTGGGACTTGGGCTTTCTTGGGCTTGGGCTTTGGGCTTGGGCCTCATCTTTTGCAAAGACTAATAAGAAAAACTTTAAATGCTTTGGCCCTTGTCCATTTCTTCTATGCCCTTGTCCATTTCTTCTATTGATAACATCTTTTTTATTCTCATCAATTTGGAAGTTGTAGTACATTTGTTTTAACTAATGAGTTTCTAAAAAAAGTTAGAGTAAGAAAAATGGTGAAATTGAATTTGAAGATTATTCTAAGATTATTATGTACTGATGAAACTAAAGAGTTCTCTGTGGGAAACATATGGTATATTAAGATTTTGAAAAAAAATATGTGTGCCAAGGATGAAAAATTGAAGCATATGGGTCATCTAAGAGTCACGAAAGCAAGTTTAATGACATCTAAGTATGATCCAAGGGTATCAGAATTTCAGGAAGTTTATTTGGTGACATGGTACGAAGGAAGATATTGTCAAGTATATAGTTACTCGTCTATATGTCAAAAAAATCAATGGCCGAACAAATAACAACTAGGAAGTATGTTAACATAGTTTGATATTCTCGGGATGAGAGTGAAATAATATTTCCATGAGTTTGATCACCTACTTCTCACATACAATGAAGAAAAATGACTCAATATGATTAATATGGGATGAATTAATGAAGACTATGCACATTCTACCTAAGGAAGAGAATGGTATGCTTGAGGTAATGCAAATAATTGGGTTAGATAAGAGGTTTCAGTTTATAAAAACAAGGGATGAAGAAATGACACTGGGTACTATAACTAATGTTAAGGAAGTTTATGTTTGGCTGGGTCATTCTTACCTTTTCATAAGGGTGAGAACGAATCATTTAGCACATGGTATTCGGTGGAAGGAGATGGTGGTAGATCTTACTCTTAGTTCTAAGCACAGGTTTTTAGTATTGATGATGCACATCCTTCTGAATATGAGAATACTATCGCTCGAAGTTGAGGAAAAAATGAGCTAGTGATGTTGACACCACATATGACCATTAGAAAGTAAAATAGGTTCTCCTAACAAATATGGGAAGAATCCATTTTGATTTATTTATACCTATCCCAAGGTTCGATGGATTCCATCTCTTTGGAATTTGGTGTTTCCTATATTAGTATAAGCTTGGATTAAATAACATGAGTGTTATTAGAGATATGCTTGCAGAGAAGTTGGTGTGACATGTCTTTGTTCATGTTAGAGTACAATAAAGTCGTGGATCATTAAGTTAGGTCACATCAAAATTTCTTAGGCAATTTGACAAGAAGCTTTCAGCAAAAATACTGCGAAATACTCGAAGATCATGAGTGATGTGAATTGATTTTAAGAGGTTTCATTTAGGTGACACTTTTTTTTAGAATTGAGATTTTTAGGCAATTATGAGTGAGAACCTACGGAAAATCCCCACTGGACATTAACTTAACCAAGTGGTTAAGTAGATGTGAAGGTTCATTTCACAAAGGCAAAAGGAAAAGGCAATGATAAGATGAACATGATGCCAAGATAATGTGCGGAATTAAACAAGGAAAACAAGAACAATAGGTAATAACCGAATAAACATAATGAAATCAAAACAATAACATATTTATGAGTAGAATGGAATGACAATGGAAGGAAAATATGAAGGAACAAGGAAGCTTATGAGAGTGGAGTTGAGATGATGAGCACGCCACTTGGAGGATGAATTTACTCCAAGATAAGTGTTGGAAGCCGCCACTTGAGAGCTCTCAAATTCTCACAAGATAAGACTAAAGACTAAGAGGAACAAGCCTCACTAGCATCACACACAAATTGTGCAGAGTAACTTTTCTTCTATTCAATTCAACTTGGAAATACAATGAGGGAGGTCTCCTATTTATAAAAAGATGAGCCTTGGAGAACAAGTAGTGATGGTAAGAAGGGAAAGGGTAATGTGGTGCGGCCTAGGTCATTGACTAAGGTCAATGTGCACCATCATCCTAGAGTTCTAGAAGCTAGGTTAAGCTTCCTCCCTTACAAGCCCTCATGACCTAAAAACTAGGCACCCCCCCCCATTTGTACTAAACGAAACCTACTGTACTGAAATTACAAATATGGAAACTGATCCTGCCTGTTGACCGGAGCGCTGGAGAATGCCTCGTCAAAGGATCGACGTGTGCACCGCTTATCACCTCCGTTCCTCACGGGATCTATCTCAAGAACCTGCAAAGAAACGATACGGCGCCGCTGCGGCCGATCGCACTCCGACGCTCAAGTCAGTGACGGTATCACCAAAAACTAAGAACGAGAACCGTGCAAATCCTCTCTCACTCGCAAGCGTAAAGTGTATGAACTGAACGTGCGTACCTCCGAAAGTTTGTTAAGAGCTCTTATATACCTGGTGACTTTCTCTCTCCTGGCAGTTGCAGACTTGGACACGTGGCCCGCATCCAACCATACACGTGCCATCATCTGGAGGTTCCC
The DNA here is from genome assembly GCF_000499845.2 of Phaseolus vulgaris. NCBI lineage: Eukaryota > Viridiplantae > Streptophyta > Magnoliopsida > Fabales > Fabaceae > Phaseolus > Phaseolus vulgaris. The sequence goes on along the minus strand of NW_027174177.1, from coordinate 15,879 downwards.
TGACTTGGCGCTGCTTCTACTCTCATATTGGCTAAGTTACGTATGCATGGTACTGCCCAGTGCATAGCAAACTTAGGAGTGCGATCTCTACTGAAACTGGCGAGTTAGGGCCTTCATACACCTTCCCTGTGGTCTCGCCGGCCGCCTTCATAATCTGCTTCTCTTTCATCTTTGGCGATGTGCTTGTTCTGGCGATCTCCGACTGCTTGGTCACCTGAGTCTACATCTGGCGACTTCATCTTCAACCTGGCGATCGCCTATCCTGGTAAACTGGAAATCGGAACACGCCAACTTAACAACTGGCGACCACATGTGCCTCACGACTTCCTTCCCATCTGCCAACCTGGCGCCTTGTCAACACGCCTACACTGTAGCAGGATGCCACGTCATCACACCCGACCACCAGGGCGGTACACAAGCCCCCCGGTCTTTAAGCGAGGACTTGTCTAGCGAAAAGACTGAAAGAGCCTTCGTTAACACCGGTCTACGTGGCACCGACGCAGAATTCCAAGCGATAGTACTTTCTGCTGCTCTGACGCTCCACCAACCCCTTCCTTCATCGTTCGACACGTGGCTTCCATCAACGGCTCTCTTCATCTGCCGTTAGCGCTTCCTAACTTATTTCGAAAACCCTTAAACCCATTACGCTCCACTGTTCCATCACTTTCCTTCGTGCTTGCAAAACGCTCTAACTTCCCTCTGCGAAAGCTCTCGACGTTCCTCGACACTCTAGATCACTATCTCCCTTCACCGCGTTCCTGATCATCGAAAGGTAACTACTTTCCTTCATCTGCTGGGTTTCCTTGCATTTTCACCGATTTGCATCATCCTATAACTGCCTGGTGCATACGCTGTGGGTTTTTTCCATTTCTCCTTCTGCGTAACTTAGGGCTTTGTTGATCGTCGCGACGAACATACACTCGTTCGTTTTTTTCACCTTCCTTCTGTGATCGAGTCAGCCTCTGTAATTCCCTGATCGTTTTTTTCTTTCTTCTTCCTTTGCAGTTGCTATCATGACTCGCACAAAGATCACCCCGAACCCCCTCCTTCAGCACGAAACCCTTCTTCACAAGCACACGACCCGACACAAGTTCGTGGTGCTTCCTCTTCGCAGGCTGAGAGGCCTGCATCTTCCCAAACTGTCCCGGCTCAGGCGACTCCATCTAACGTTGGAGGAGCCCCCGCCCCTCTGCCAGACTTCAAAACGCTATATCCCTGGGCTAACCCAACCCTTCTAAAGGAGACTTCGTCGGTGAACACTGCGGGAGCAGTTTTGCGGTTGACAAAGGGGGACGAGGCCTATCAATCGTTTCACAAGGAGCACGACGAAAGGATGATGGTGCTGCCTTGCCCCGCTGCTCTGCCAGGTGCCGATGACAAAGTAAGCGCCGACGGGCCTTCTGCTTCGTCTACACAACTTTCTTCAAGAAGGTCAAACTTAGGTTCCCTCTCACCCGATTCGAGAGGGAACTCTTGACCGAGCTCAACATTGCTGCCGCCCAGCTTCACCCCAACAGCTGGGCGTTTGTTCGAGCCTTTGAAATAACGTGCGACCACCTGGGGTTGCCCGCGTCGGTGGACGTGTTTTTGTTTCTTTTTGAGGCCAAGCACCCAGGCGACCGCCTGTCAGCCTGAATGCCATTGCTGGGAGATCCATTTTTACCATCTTCCAGCAATCGTACAAGGACTGGAAGGGGAAGTTCATTCAAGTACGCGCAAACGATAAAGACACTTCCCTTCTCGACGGCTTCCCCTTGTACTGGGTGGACAAGGGGAAAAAGGAGTCCAAGAGCTGCTTCAGGAGGCCCAGAAGTCCTGATAGCATGGGAGCTTTGGACCGAGACCTCTGTCTATTCTGGAAGAGGGTGGCAGATGCCAACATAACATTCCTGACCCCCACCCTGTATCTCCTTCGAGTTTTTTGAGGACCAGTTGGAATTCCAAATAGGTTAGGACGCTACACTCTGGTTTTTGATATTGCTTCTGATACTGCTTCTGGGCGTCTTGTGCGATACGCACAAGACTTTGGTTTTACCCTTTCTGCATATACCTGTTTTGCTGTTTCATTACCTCATGCACTTATCTTTTTCTTCTCTGAGCTAACTCATGCACTTTGGTTTCATGCAGACACCATGTTGGGTAAGAACATGCACGCCGACTTAAAGGCGCTCGCCCGAAACCACGGGTTGGCGACCGGTTCCCAGACGGTTCCCAACTCGGCGGTCGAGAAGGCTATCGTTCATGGGCGATCACCGCCCAAGGAACCCACCCAGCGCAAGAAACTGGTCCTTAAGAGGCCAAAACGGAAAGCCCCCAAATCGTCCAAGAGGAGGAAGAAGAGGACGACGAGGTCACAGAGGATGGCCTTGTCACGAAAAGGAAGAGGGTGGCCACCATCTTCTCCACCTGCTCCACCCCCTCTTCCAACCTCATCACCACCATCAACGCCCGCTCCTCCCCCCTCATCGCCAACACCACAAGCCCCTTCATCACCAGTCCAGGCGACTCCACTGGCCACTGCGCCACCAGCAGCTGAGGGCTCAAGAGCCAAATTTTCTGGAGGACCCCCCAAGTGCCTCTATGCCTCTATCTCAGCTGGAGGGGGCCCCCTTCAAACGCTTCAGCTGCAGAGAACGTTCCAATCGGGGATGAGGTTGCTCACACCTCTCCAATTCTAATTACCGAATCCCCGATTGCGTCGCCACGCCAGGAAGCAAACACTGAGGATCCTGCTAAGGAAGGTGGCGGCGAGAACCCCTCAACAAGCCCCCCTGGCGCCTCTCCAAGCATCAAACCTTTCCCTTGAAGTCACAAGGATGGGGAACCTCTGACTGCCAAACTCAAAACCATAGCAGAGGATATCCCATCGATTATAACGAGGGCTGTGGAGAGCTCCACCAGGCCGGCTTCAAGACGATCTCTACAACCTCAAGACGAAAATAGCACTATGAAGGTTGAGGTGGAGAAGGTGTCATTCAGCCTGACGCTCGCGGAAATGGAACACTCCCGAGTGGAGGATGCCCTGAGTACCAAGCTCAGGCTGGCGCGCAAGGAAGCTGCTGACCTTCGCCGCAAAATTCATGATCTTGCCCAAGAGAAAGTTGAGCTAGAAAGCAAGATCGTGCCTCTCCGCACCAAGGCGAGCAACCTGGAGGCTCACATTCAAGCTGATGCCGCCAAGATGCAAAAACTGGAGCAGAGGTCGGTTGAACGCGAGAAGCTACTTGGGCAAGTAGAGAAAGCAAGGGACGACGCCATGGCTGATCTCGCCGAGGCAAACAAGGAGAAAGGGAAGATGGCTGCCGAGTTGACCCAAGCTCAAACAGAATCCAAGAAGGTTGCTGACGACCTTCTTCACGCTCAAGAGACCAACGAACAACTCCGAAAGCAGGTTGAAGAGCTGGAGCAGCAGAACAAGGAGCTCAAGAAACAGGTTGAAGAACTTCAAGGGCAAATTGAAGAAACTTAAGCTAAGCTCTGCTCAGATTCTGGTTGTTGGATTCGAAGCCGCTCGGGAACAATTCGCATGCCTATTCCCTGATCTCGACCTCAGCATGGTGTCGTTAAACAACGAAGTAGTAGATGGAAAGGTCGTTCCCGCCGAAGGCTCAACCAACTCCACCCCATCTGCTACTTTATAATTTCGCTTGTATATACCTTGTAGTAAAACTCGTGCATATGTGTTTCGAACAGATACTTATTTCAATCACAAAACTTGGGTATTCTTTCTTTTTGACTTCTTTAGGCGCTTTCACCTTCTTTGTATGTTTAACTTTGTCGATTTTAACTTAGCGATTTTGCAAACGCGACCTTTGACGTACTGCCTCGAGCCAATTCAAACTTAAGCAATAATCACTTTAAACAACTTGTACTCTTGAGGCACTAACCTTATCATAAGAATACCTTCCAAGCAACGAACTGTAACTCAATCATTGGTTCAAACAACGTCCCACTCGACCTGCTTTATCAAACAAGTCTTTCAATCTTCTCGCCGTGTTTGAACTTTTTCCCGATCGCCAAGACCTCTTGGCAACACCAGCTTTTCCCAGCCTCATGCTCTGGCAATCGTTTCTTTATCTGGGGTAGAAACGCCCTTTGGGATCTTCCTTCCCCCCCCCCCCCGAACTTCAGAGCAAAAGACCGGCTGACTAGGCGTTCTCTTCGAACCTACCTTAGCCACCTTTCAAGCTTCTTCCACCCTCTTCGCCATACCTGAACTCGTTCGAGACGAGAAGGATTTTATCTTGCCTATGCTCGTACATAAGCGAGAAGGTCTTTTAACTCGCCTGAACTCGCTCATCGGCGATGTACCGCCCTGGTGGACAGGTGTGATGACGTGGCATCCCGCTACAGTGTAGGCGTGTTGACAAGGCGCCAGGTTGGCAGATGGGAAGGAAGTCGGGAGGCACGTGTGGTCGCCGATTGTTAAGTTGGCGTGTTCCGATTTCCAGTTTACCAGGATAGGCGATTGCCAGGTTGAAGATGAAGTCGCCAGATGTAGACTCAGGCGACCAGGCAGTCGGAGATCGCCAGAATAATCACATCGCCGAAGATGAAGGAGAAGCAGATTATGAAGGCGGCCGGCGAGACCACAGGGAAGGTGTATGAAGGCCTAACTCGCCAGTTTCAGTAGAGATCGCACTCCTGAGTTAGCTATGCACTGGGCAGTACCATGCATAGGTAACTTAGCCAAAATGAGAGTAGAAGCAGCGCCAAGTCAGGGAGCCTCCAGATGATGGCACGTGTACGGTTGGATACGAGCCATGTGTCCAAGTCTGTAACTGCCAGGAGAGAGAAAACCACCAGGTATATAAGAGTTCTTAACAGATTTTCTAAGGTACGCACGTTCAGTTGATACACTTTACGCTTGCGAGTGACAGAGCTGTTTGTGAGAGAGAGTTTGCACGGTTCCAGTTCTTAGTATTTGGTGATACCGTCACTGACTTGAGCGTCGGAGTGCGATCGGCCGCAGCGGCGCCGTATCGTTTCTTTGCAGGTTCTTGAGATAGATCCAGAGGAGGAACGGAAGTGAGAAGCGGCGCGCACGTCGATCCTTGACGAGGCATTCTCCAGCGCTCCGGTCAACAGGCAGGATCATCAGGCGCCCACCGTGGGGCCGTGTAAAACGTGCTCCCATCCACAGCGTGAGTTCGTGGAAGTTTTCGAGGTTTTTCTGCGCGGTTGTGTGCTGGTGCAACCGTCGTTTGCAGTTTCTTTGAGTTTCGTTCGGTGAGTTTGTGTTTTGTGCCGTTTGTTTGTCTTTCAATCGGTGGAGTGAGGTCTTTTGTTGCTTGCGCGCAATCTCTCTGGGGAAAGTTCGAGTTCTTTTGTGGTTTTCTGCGAAGGTTTGCGGTGTTCGTGGTTTCTTGCGCAGTTTCTTGAGTTTTCTCCGATTGATCGCTGTTTCGATCGTGTTTGAAGTGTTGGTTGCTGTATTCTTGTGGTTCGTGAACAAGGCACCGCCCAGGGTGTCCTATGATCTGTTTGATATAAGGCAGTACCATGGGGAGTCCCTCAGAGACTACCTCAATCGCTTCGGCGCGCAGATGGTCAGGTCGCCAGCCAAGGATGAAGAAATGCTGGTCTATGCCTTCAAGAAGGGCGTGCAGCCAGGGCCATTCTGCGAGGCCTTGATCAGGGCTCATCCAGCGACGTTTGCTGAAGTCAGGCGACTTGCAGTGGCCCACATCGCCGATGAGAGTGAAGTCGCCGAGAAGAGAGGCAGCGTGGCTCCCGCCAGACCACGCGCCCAGACCAGGATCCAGCCACAGAGGGTGCTGGAAACGGCAGCGGCGGCCAGAAAAGACCAAAGGACTCGCTATCCTTACGATAGGAGAAATAAGGGAAGAAGCCAAGCGCGCCAACCGCCAGCACGCCAACAACCAGCACGCCGAGAGTACAATAGCCCGCCTAAGCACAAATTCGTCATGGGACTAGCGGACCTGATCGCTACCCTAACATATCTGCTAGGTTGAAGGCGCCCGAGAAGGTGGGCGACAAGGTGCTAGGGTCAAAGCCGGACGTTTGGTGCGAGTTTCACCAGTGCTTTGGCCACAACCTGGACTCGTGTTTGTCTTTAGGATACCAGCTCGACGATCTGGTTAAGAGCGGGTTCCTAAACGACTATCTGCTGGACAGAAGGACCGGAGGATTGTCGAGTTCCCAGCCGGTAGGTGGACAAGCCCAGCAACACGAGATGCCTATCCATGGGGAGATCCACACCATTGCAGGGGGTTTCTCAGGTGGTGGATGCACCGCATCGCAGAGGAAAAAGTACGCGCGATCGGTGATGTCAGTGGACATGTTTGAAGATCACTCGCCGGAAGTGGACATTACGTTCACCAAGCAGGATATTCGGGACGTTGTGCTCATGACACGATCCCATTGTTATTTGTTGATAACAGCAGGGAGGAAGGTCCACCGGGTTCTGGTGGACCAAGGAAGCTCGGCAGACGTGATGTTCTGGCCGACGTTCATGCAGCTGGAACTGCCCCTTGACCAGCTGAGGCCTATGGAGGGTGCTTGTATGGGTTTCGCTGGCGACCAGGTGGAGGTCAGGGGTCATTGAGCTGAGAACCACGTTTACCGATGAGGCTGGGTCGAGGACGGAGAAAATCAAGTACCTCATCGTAAACGCCCCTTCAGCATATAACATCCTGTTGGGAAGGCCCACTCTTAACAGGATAGGCGCAATTCCATCGACTCGACACATGAAGGTGAAGCTGCCGTCCATGGAAGGGGTGGTGATCACGATAAAGTCTGATCAGAAAGAAGCGAAAAAGTGCTATGAAAATAGCCTGAAAAATAAAAGATCAGTGAGCTATGTAACAACCACCCCACCTCCCGGTGTGAAGCCCAGACCGCCGGCAACAGAGGATATCGCTGGAAGGGATGTAGAGATGGTAGACGCTGAGCTGGGGGAGAGGAATGCTGGCCTGGAGGAAGAAGAGGCGCGGAATCGCCCTGAGGAAGCAAGGGAACTGGGGATCGCCAAGGCGGTGATCGCCAGAGAATCCAGGCCCAAACCTGTCGAGCAGTGGCTCGAGAAGGAGATCGGGGGGAAAGTTTTCAAGCTCGGAAGATCTCTGGAGGTCGATCTCCAGGACCAGATCGCCAAGGTGATTGAGCGGCATCTGGACGCGTTTGCTTGGTCCGCTTCGGACATGCCCGGAATCGATCCCGACTTCTTGTGCCATCATCTGGCGATGGACAACATGGTGAGACCGGTGCGACAAAGAAGAAGGAAATTTAACGAAGAGAGGAGGCAGGCGATCAGGGACGAAACCCAGAAACTCCTCGCTGCAGGCCACATCAGGGAAGTCCAGTACCCTGAATGGTTGCCGAATGTCGTACTGGTGAAGAAGAGCAACGGGAAATGGCGCATGTGCGTCGATTTCACCGATCTGAACAAAGCTTGCCCGAAGGATTCGTATCCTTTACCAAGCATTGATGCCCTGGTCGATAGTGCTGCAGGGTGCAAGCTGCTGAGTTTCCTGGACGCCTTCTCGGGCTATAATCAGATCAAGATGCATCCCATGGATGAAGAAAAAACAGCCTTCATGACGGAGAGGTCGTGCTACTGCTATAAGGTGATGCGTTTGGGCTGAAGAACGCGGGGGCCACGTACCAGAGGTTGATGGATCGAGTACTTGCACCGATGCTGGGAAGGAACGTGCAAGCCTACGTCGATGACATGGTCGTGACCTCGCAGGAGAAGAGCAAGCACGTGGCCGACTTGGAAGAATTGTTCACGACGATCGCCAAGTTCAAGTTGAAGCTCAACCCGGAGAAATGCATTTTCGGCGTGGAGGCTGGAAAGTTCTTGGGTTTCCTTTTGACTAAAAGGGGAATAGAGGCCAACCCGGACAAGTGTGCCGCCATCTTTGGCGATGAGAAGCCCGCTACAGTGAAAGAAGTCCAGCAGCTGACGGGTCGGATGGCAGCCCTATCTCGCTTCGTGTCAGCGAGCGGAGAAAAGGGACATCCTATTTCCAATGTCTGCGGCGCAATAACAAATTCGCTTGGAGGAAAGAATGCGAGGAAGCTTTCGTCAAGCTGAAGGAATATCTGGCGAGCCCGCCGGTTCTGTGCAAACCACTGGCGGAATCCCTCTCAGGTTGTATTTCGCTGTGACTGAGAGGGCGGTGAGTGCGGTGCTCGCCCAGGACCAGGATCAGGCTCAGAAGCCTATTTATTTTGTGAGCAAGGTGTTGCAGGCCCAGAAACGAGATATCAGGCCCTTGAGAAGGCTGCGCTGGCTGTAGTGTTTTCGGCGAGGAGGTTGCGCCACTACTTCCACAGCTTCACAATACTGGTGATGACTGACCTGCCCATCAGAAGGTCTTGAAGAAACCTGACGTTGCGGGAAGAATGGTGAAGTGGGCAGTAGAATTGTCAGAATTTGACGTTAAATATGAGCCTCGAGGCCCGATCAAGGGGCAAATCTTCGCAGATTTTGTAGTCGAGCTCTCATCAGAGGCAACGCGGGTTGAAGGTGACGACTTCCGTTGGGTACTCTCGGTGGATGGATCATCGAACCAGCAGGGTAGCGGTGCTGGAGTAATATTGGAAGGACCCAACGGCGTGCTGATCGAACAATCGTTGAGATTCGCCTTCAAAGCCAGCAACAATCAAGCAGAGTATGAGGCGCTGATCGCCGGGATTCTGCTGGCCAAGGAGATGGGAGCTAGAGTGCTGATGGCTAAGAGTGACTCGCTGCTAGTCACAGGGCAAGTAACAGGCGAGTTCCAGGCTAAAGATCCGCAAATGGCGGCTTACTTGGCGTATGTGCAGGAATTGAAGAGTTCCTTTGCCTCTTTGAAGTGGTGCATGTGCCCCGAGAACAGAATGCCCGAGCTGACTTGCTTGCTAAGCTCGCCAGTTCAGGAAAGGGGGGTAGGCAGAGGACAGTGATTCAAGAAACTCTGAAGACGCCGAGGGCATTTGTAGCAGATCACCTGGTCCTTCAGATAAGCAGGTCGACGGAGAGAGCAGCGAGAAGCCACAAGTCTTTGACGCAAGAAACTTTGAGATCGCCGAGAGTTAGAGCTTGTCGAGGAGAGAAGGTGGACGTGATGCAGGTCTGCGCCACCCATGAGCCAGACACTTGGATAACGCAGTACAAGCGGTGCCTGGCAGATGGCCTCCTCCCGCTGGATCCAAACAGAAGCTAGGAAGGTAAAGAAAAATTCCAGCAAGTATACATTGATTGATGGCGATCTGTACAGGTTTTGGGTTCACTCACCCACTCCTGGAATGTATACACGGCGAGAAGTTCACTGAGATTATGGCAGAGCTCCACGAAGGAATATGTGAAGTCACGTCGGGGGTCGAGCTCTGGCCGCGAGGACTCTCCGTGCAGGCTACTATTGGCCGTCCATTGAGAGAAGATTGCAAGAAGTACGCCCAATGCTGTAAACATGCCAGCAGCACGCCGATTGGCATAAGGCACCTCCCGAGGAGTTGAAGTCGATCTATAGCCCTTGGCCGTTTCATACTTGGGGAATCGACATCCTGGGACCTTTTCCCACTGGCGATCAGGCCAGATGAAGTACTTGGTGGTGGCGATTGAGTACTTCACCAAGTGGATTGAAGCAGAACCAGTGGCCCAGATCACCGCACACAAGATCGAAGGCTTGTATAGAAGAACATCGTGTGCCGGTTTGGAGTGCCTAAGCGCCTGGTGTCAGATAATGGGACTCAGTTTGCCAAGCCACCTGTTGAAGAAGCTTTGTGAAGGGGTTGGAATTCAACAAGTGTTTGCATCCCGTCGAGCACCCTCAGACGAATGGCCAGGTGGAATCAGCTAATCGGGTGTTGTTGAGAGGTTTGAAGAGAAGGCTTGAGAAAGCCAAGGGAAGTTGGGCTGAGGAGGTGCCCCGTATAGTCTGGGCGTACCACACCACCGAGCAGTCCGGAACCCATGAGACCCCGTTCAGCTTGGTCTATGGGTGTGATGCCATGATCCGGTGGAGATCCAGGAAAGCTCGCCGAGATTCCAGAACTTCGTAGAGGAAGACTCGAATGAAGAGAGAAGGCTGAACCTGGATCTGCTGGATGAAGTCAGGGAAGAGGCAAGGCTGAAGGCTGAGGCGGTGAAGAGAAGGGTCGAGCGAAGGTACAATTCTAAGGTGATGCCAAGGCAGTTTAGAGAAGGCGATCTGGTGATGAGAAGGCCCACCAGTACGAGATGGAGAATAAACTATCACCCAAGTGGACTGGACCGTTCAGAATAACCGAGGCGCTCGGGAACGGAGCCTACCGCTTAGAGACGCTGGAAGGAGGGGCGATCCCTCGTACCTGGAACGCCACACACCTGAAGTTGTACTATAGTTGAGAGCTTTGTAAGTAAAGACAAACACAAATGTTATATTACAATGTTCCTGTTAAAACAGTTTCAAGGGGGCACTCTTTTTTTCCTAAGGAGGGTTTTTAATGAGGCCACCCCAATAAAAGAAGAGTTTTCGAAGTATAAGTGTTTTCAGATTGCATGTGTGATACTTTCAAAAGTTTGAAGAAAGACCTTGTCATTCGTACATGATTTAAGGCAAGAAAAGATATGTTGCGCGTTTTCTAAAAAGTTTTAAAGTCCTCATCGTTTTCGGCGATTAGAGGCAACAGTTAAGTTTTTAAAGCCCTCATCGTTTTTTCGGCGATTAGAGGCAACAGTTGAGTTTTTAAAGCCCTCATCGTTTTTTTCGGCGATTAGAGGCAACAGTTGAGTTTTTTAAAGCCCTCATCGTTTTTCGGCGATTAGAGGCAACAGTTTAAGTTTTTAAAGCCCTCGTCGTTTTTTCGGCGATTAGAGGCAACAGTTAAGTTTTTAAAGTCCCTCATCGTTTTTCAGCGATCAGAGGCACCAGTGAAGTTTTAAAGTCCTCATCGTTTTTCGGCGATCGGAGGCACCAGATGAAAGACCTCCTCGCCGTTGAGCGAGTGCAGGCGAGAAAGAGGAAAAGTCCTCCGTGTTTTCTGGGAGCGAGAAGATGTAACTCCCGGGCAACGTAGAGGCAAGTTAAAGACCTCCTCGCCGTCGAGCGGGTGCAGGCGAGAAAGGTCCTCAGTGCATCCAGGGGGGAGGAGATGTACACCCTGGGCAAGTTGAGGCACCGGATAAAGTCCTTATCGCCGTTGTGCGAGCCAAGGCCAGTTAAAGACCTCCTCGCCGTTGAGCGAGTGCAGGCGAGAGAAAGAAAAGGTCCTCAGTGCATCCAGGGGGGAGGAGATGTACACCCTGGGCAAGTTGAGGCACCAGATAAAGACCTTCTCCGCCGATGAGCGAGTTCAGGCGAGTTAAAGACCTTCTCGCTTATGTGCGAGTTATAGGCAAGATAAAATCCTTCTCGTCTTGAACGAGTTCAGGTATGGCGAAGAGGGTGGAAGAAGCTTGAAAGGTGGCTAAGGTTGGTTCGAAGAGAACGCCTAGCCAGCCGGTCTTTAGCTCTGAAGTTCAGGGGAGGCAAAGGAAGATCCCAAAGGGCATTTCTGCCCAGATAAAGAAATGACTGCCAAAGCATGAGGCTGGGAAAAGCTGGTGTTACCAAGAGGTTTTGGCGATCGGGGAAAGTTCAAACACGGCGAGAAGGTTGAAAGACTTGTTTAATAAAGCAGGTCGAATGGGACGTTGTTTGAACCGATGATTAAGTTAAGTTCGTTGCTTGGAAGCTTTTTCTTATGATCAGGTTAGTGCCTCAAGGGTACAAGTTGTTTAAAGCGATTGTTGCTTAAGTTTGAATCGGTTCGAAGCAGTTACGCCAAAGGTCGTGTTTGCCAAAATCGCTAAGTTAAACTCGGCAAAGTTAAACATACAAAGAAGGTGAAAGCGCTCAAAAGAAGTCAGAAGAAAGAATATCAAAGTTTCGCTATTGAAATAAGTAACTGTTCAAAACACATATGCAAGAGTTTTTACAAGGTAAATACAAGTGAGTTTATAAAGAAGCAGATGGGGTGGAATTGGCGGAGCCTTCGGCGGGAACGACCTTTCCATCTACTACTTCGTTGTTTAACGACACCATGCTGAGGTCGAGATCAGGAATAGGCATGCGAATTGTTCCCGAGCGGCATCAAATCCAGCAACCAGAATCTGAGCGGAGCTTAGCTTAAGTTCTTCAATTTGCCTTTGAAATTCTTCAACCTGTTGCTTAAGCTCCTTGTTCTGCTGCTCCAGCTCTTCGACCTGTTTTCGGAGTTGTTTGTTGGTCTCTTGAGCATGAAGAAGGTCGTCAGCAACCTTCTTGGATTCTGTTTGAACTTGGGCCAACTCGGCAGCCATCTTCCCTTTCTCCTTGTTTGCCTCGGTGAGATCAGCCATGGCGTCGTCTCTCGCTTTCTCTACTTGCCCAAGTAGCTTCTCGCGGTCGATTGACCTTTGCTCCAGTTTTTGTACCTTATCGGCATTAGCTTGAATGTGAGCCTCCAGGTCGCTCGCCTTGGTGCGCAGGGGCACGATTTTGCTTTCAAGTTCAACTTTTTCTTGGGCAAGTTCATGGACTTTGCGGCGAAGGTCAGCAACTTCCTTGCGCGCAAGCCTAAGCTCGGTACTTAGGCATCCTCTACTCGGGAATGTTCCATTTCCGCGAGCGTTAGGCTGAAGGCCACCTTCTCCACCTCAACCTTCATTGTGCTGTTTCGGTCTTGAGGTTGTAGAGATCGTCTTGAAGCCGCCTGGTAGAGTCTCTTCCACAGCCCTCGTTATGATCGATGGGATGTCCTCCGCTATGTTTTTCAGTTTAGCAGTCAGAGGTTCCCACATCCTCGTGACCTCGAGGGAAAGGTTTGCGGCTTGGAGAGGCGCCAGGGGGGCTTGTTGAGGGTTCTCGTCGCCACCTTCCTTAGCAATATTTTCAGTGGTTGCTTCCCGGCGTGGCGACGCCATCGGGGACTCGGTGATTAGGATTGGAGAGGTGTGAGCGACCTCATCCCCGATTGGAACGATTCCTGCAGCTGAAGTGTTGGAAGGAGGGCCCCCTCCTGCTGATATATGTGGTGTAGAGGCGCTCGGGAGGTCCTCCAAGAAATTTGGCTCTTGAGCCTCGACTGCTGGTGGCGCAGTGGCCAATGGAACTGCTTGGACTGGTGGTGAAGGGGCTTGTGGTGTTGGCGATGAGGGAGGAGGAGCAGGCGTTGATGGGGGTGGTGAGGTTGGAAGAGGGGGTTGAGCAGGTGGAGAAGATGGTGCCACCCTCTTCCTTTTCGTGACAAGGCCATCCTCTGTGACCTCGTCGTCCTCTTCTTCCTCTTGGACGACTTGGGGGGCTTTTCGCTTTGGCCTTTTAAGGACCAATTTCTTTCGTTGGGTGGGCTCCTTGGGCGGTGATCGCCCATGAATGATGGCCTTCTCGACCGCCGAGTTGGGCACCGTCTGGGAACCGGTCGCCAACCCGTGGTTGCGAGCGAGCGCCTTCAAGTCGGCGAGCATGTTCTTACCCCAACATGGTATCTGCATGAAACGAAAAGTGCATGAGTTAGCTCAAAGGGGAAAAAGATTAGTGTACAAGGCAATGAGACAGCAAAAACAGGCATATGCAGAAAAAGATAAAACCAAAGTCTTGTGCGTGTCGCATAAGACGCCCAGAAACAATATCAGAAGCAGTGTCAAGACAAGAGTGTAGCGTCCTAACCTATTTGGAATTCCAACTGGTCCTCAAAGAACTCGAAGGAAATCAGGGTGGGGGTCAAGAATGTTATGTGAGCATCTGCCACCGTCTTCCAGAATAGGCAAAGGTCTCGATCCAAAGCTCCCATGCTATCAGGACTTCTGGGCCTCCTGAAGCAGCTCTTGGACTCCTTTTTCCCCTTGTCCACCCAGTACAAGGGGAAACCGTCGAGAAGGGAAGTGTCTTTGTCATTTGCGCGAACCTGGATGAACTTCCCCTTCCAATCCTTGTACGACTGCTGGAAGATGGTGAAAATGGATCTCCCAGCAATGGCATTCAGGCTGACCCACAGGCGGTCTCCTGGGTGTTTGGCCTCAAACAGGAACAGAAACACGTCACTGACGCGGGCAACCCCCAGGTGGGCGCATGTTATCTCGAAGGCTCGACAAACGCCCAGCTGTTGGGGTGAAGCGTGGGCGGCAGCGATGTTGAGCTCGGTTAAGAGTTCCCTCTCAAATCGGGTAAGAGGGAACCTGAGTTTGACCTTCTTGAAGAAAGTGGTGTAGACGAAGCAGAAGGGCCCATCGGCGCTCACTTTGTCATCGGCGCACACTGGCAGAGCGGCGGGCAAGGCAGCACCATCATTCTCTCATCGTGCTCTTTGTGAAACGATTGGTGGACCTCGTCCCCATTGGTCAATCGCAGAACCGCACCCGCAGTGTTCACCGACGAGGTTTCCTTTAAGAGGGTTGGGCTAGCCCATGGGTATAAAGCCTTGAAGTCTGGCAGAGGGATGGGGGCTCCTCCAGCGTTTGGTGGAGTCGCCTGGGCCAGAGCGGTTTGAGAAGACGCAGGCCTCACAGCCTGCGAAGAGGAGCACCACGAACTTGCGTTGAGTCGTGTGCTTGTGGAGGAGGGTTTCGCGCTGATGGAGGGGGGTTCGGGGTGATCTTCGTGCGAGTCATGATAGCAACTGCAAACGAAGAAGAAAGAAAAAAATAATCAGGAGGGTTACAAAGGCTGACTCGATCATAGAAGGAAGGTGAAAGACGAACGAATGTGAGTTCGTTGCGACGATCGACAAAGCCCTAAGTTACGCAGAAGGAGAAATGGAAAAAACACCCACAGCGTATGCACCAGACAGTTACAGGATGATGCAATCGGTGAAAATGCAAGGGAAACCCAGCAGATGAAGGAAAGTAGTTACCTTTTCGATGATCAGGAGAACGTTGAAGGGAGGTGGTGATCTAGAGCGTCGAGGAACGTCGAGAGCTTTCGCAGAAGGAAATGAGAGCGTATGCAAGTGTGAAGAAAGTGATGGAACAGTAGGAGCGTAAGGGGTTTAAGGGTTTTCGAAATAAGTTTGGAAGCGCTAACGGCAGATGAAGAGAGCCGTTGATGAAGCCACGTGTCGAGCGATCGCTGAAGGGTTTGGTGGAGCGTCAGAGCAGCAGAAAGTACTATCGCTTGGAATTCTGCGTCAGTGCCACGTAGACGGTGTTAACGAAGGCTCTTTCAGTCTTTTCGCTAGACAAGTCTTCGCTTAAGACTGGGGGGCTTGTGTACCGCCCTGGTGGTCGGGTGTGATGACGTGGCATCCTGCTACAGTGTAGGCGTGTTGACAAGGCGCCAGGTTGGCAGATGGAAGGAAGTCGGGAGGCACGTGTGTCGCCGATTGTTAAGTTGGCGTGTTCCGATTTCCAGTTTACCAGAATAGGCGATCGCCAGGTTGAAGATGAAGTCGCCAGATGTAGACTCAGGCGACCAGCAGTCGGAGATCGCCAGAACAAGCACATCGCCGAAGAAAGGAAGGAGAAGCAGATTATGAAGGCGGCCGGCGAGACCACAGGGAAGGTGTATGAAGGCCCTAACTCGCCAGTTTCAGTAGAGATCGCACTCCTAGTTAGCTATGCACTGGGCAGTACCATGCATAGGTAACTTAGCCAAAATGAGAGTAGAAGCAGCGCCAAGTCAGGGAGCCTCCAGATGATGGCACGTGTACAGTTGGATGCGAGCCACGTGTCCAAGTCTGTAACTGCCAGGAGAGAGAAAACCACCAGGTATATAAGAGTTCTTAACAGATTTCTAAGGTACGCACGTTCAGTTCATACACTTTACGCTTGCGAGTGACAGAGAGAGAGATTTGCACGGTTCCAGTTCTTAGTATTTGGTGATACCGTCACTGACTTGAGCGTCGGAGTGCGATCGGCCGCAGCGGCGCCGTATCGTTTCTTTGCAGGTTCTTGAGATAGATCCAGAGGAGGAACGGAAGTGAGAAGCGGCG
>NW_027174176.1:0-32537 GCF_000499845.2 Phaseolus vulgaris | reverse complement strand
TATAGACACTCATCTATCAAATATATACAATACATGCAACTACCACAAAAAAAGTAGTTTCAAGTCTTTTCAACCTAATTTCTTGAAAACCAATGTCTATCACCACTCTTTGACACTCATCTATCAAATATATACAATAAATTCATGCAACTACCAGAAAAAAACTAGTTTCATGTCATTTCATGATAATTTCTTGAAAACCAATGTTTATTACACCTATAGTGACTCATCTATCAATATATTAATAAATTCATGCAACTATCACAAAAGAACTAGTTTCAAGTCTTTTCATCCTAATTTCTTGAAAACCAATGTTTATCACTACTAGTGAGACTCATCTATCAAATATATACAATAAATACATGCAACTACCACAAAAAAAGTAGTTTCAATTCTTTTCAAGCTTATTTCTTTAAAACCAATGTCTATCACTACTCTAGACACTCATCTATCAAATATATACAATATATTCACGCAACTACCACAAAAAACTAGTCTCAAGACTTTTTCATGCTAATTTCTAGAAAAGCAATGTTTATCATTGCTATAGACACTCATCTATCAAATATCTACAATAAATATATGCAACTACCACAAAAGAAGTAGTTTCAAGTCTTTTTCAAGATAATTTCTTGAAAACCAATGTCTATCACTACTCTTTGACACTCATCTATCAAATATATACATTAAATTCATGCAATTACCAGAAAAAACTAGTTTCATGTCATTTCATGCTAATTTCTTGAAAACCAATGTTTATTACTACTATAGTGACTCATCTATCAATATATCAATAAATTCATGCAACTATCACAAAAGAACTAGTTGAAGTCTTTTCATCCTAATTTCTTGAAATCCAATGTTTATCACTACTAGTGAGACTCATCTATCAAATATATACAATAAATACATGCAACTCCCACAAAAAAAGTAGTTTCAATTCTTTTCAAGCTTATTTCTTTAAAACCAATGTCTATCACTACTCTAGACACTCATCTATCAAATATATACAATATATTCACGCAACTACCACAAAAAAACTAGTTTCAAGACTTTTTCATGCTAATTTCTAGAAAACCAATGTTTATCACTGCTATAGACACTCATCTATCAAATATATACAATAAATACATGCAACTACCACAAATAAAAGTAGTTTCAAGTCTTTTCAAGCTAATTTCTTTAAAACTAATGTCTATCACTACTCTTTGACACTCATCAATCAAATATATACAATAAATACATGCAACTACCACAAAAAAAAGTAGTTTCAAGTCTTTTCAAGCTAATTTCTTGAAAACCAATGTCTATCACTACTCCTTGACACTCATCTATCAAATATATACAATAAATACATGCAACTACCACAAATAAAAGTAGTTTCAAGTCTTTTCAAGCTAATTTCTTTAAAACTAATGTCTATCACTACTCTTTGACACTCATCAATCAAATATATACAATAAATACATGCAACTACCACAAAAAAAAGTTGTTTCAAGTCTTTTCAAGCTAATTTCTTGAAAACCAATGTCTATCACCACTCTTTGACACTAATCTATCAAACATATACAATAAATTCAGGCAACTACCAGAAAAAAACTAGTTTCATGTCATTTCATGCTAACTTCTTGAAAAGCAATGTTTATTACTACTATAGTGACTCATCTATCAATAAATTCATGCAACTATCACAAAAGAACTAGTTTCAAATCTTTTCATCCTAATTTCCAGAAAACCAATGTTTATCACTACTAGAGAGACTCATCTATCAAATTTATACAATAAATACATGCAACTACCACAAAAAAAGTAGTTTCAATTCTTTTCAAGCTTATTTCTTTAAAACCAATGTCTATCACTACTCTAGACACTCATCTATCAAATATATACAATATATTCACGCAACTACCACAAAAAAACTAGTTTCAAGACTTTTCATGCTAATTTCTAGAAAACCAATGTTTATCACTGCTATAGACACTCATCTATCAAATATATACAATAAATACATGCAACAACCACAAATAAAAGTAGTTTCAAGTCTTTTCAAGCTAATTTCTTTAAAACCAATGTCTATCACTACTCTTTGACACTCATCAATCAAATATATACAATAAATACATGCAACTACCACAAAAAAAAGTAGTTTCAAGTCTTTTCAAGCTAATTTCTTGAAAACCAATGTCTATCACTACTTTTTGACACTCATCTATCAAATATATACGATAAATTCATGCAACTACCACAAAAAAAAGTAGTTTCAAGTCTTTTCAAGGTAATTTCTTGAAAACCAATGTCTATCACTACTCTTTGACACTCATCTATCAAATATATACATTAAATTCATGCAACTACCAGAAAAAAACTAGTTTCATGTCATTTCATGCTAATTTCTTGAAAACCAATGTTTATTACACCTATAGTGACTCATCTATCAATATATCAATAAATTCATACAACTATCACAAAAGAACTAGTTTCAAGTCTTTTTCATCCTAATTTCTTGAAAACCAATGTTTATCACTACTAGTGAGACTCATCTATCAAATATATACAATAAATACATGCAACTACCACAAAAAAAGTAGTTTCAATTCTTTTCAAGCTTATTTCTTTAAAACCAATGTCTATCACTACTCTAGACACTCATCTATCAAATATATACAATATATTCACGCAACTACCACAAAAAAACTAGTTTCAAGACTTTTTCATGCTAATTTCTAGAAAAACAATGTTTATCACTGCTATAGACACTCATCTATCAAATATATACAATAAATAAATGCAACTACCACAAATAAAAGTAGTTTCAAGTCTTTTCAAGCTAATTTCTTTAAAACTAATGTCTATCACTACTCTTTGACACTCATCAATCAAATATATACAATAAATACATGCAACTACCACAAAAAAAAGTAGTTTCAAGTCTTTTCAAGCTAATTTCTTGAAAACCAATGTCTATCACCACTCTTTGACACTCATCTATCAAACATATACAATAAATTCAGGCAACTACCAGAAAAAAACTAGTTTCATGTCATTTCATGCTAACTTCTTGAAAACCAATGTTTATTACTACTATAGTGACTCATCTATCAATAAATTCATGCAACTATCACAAAAGAACTAGTTTCAAATCTTTTCATCCTAATTTCCAGAAAACCAATGTTTATCACTACTAGAGAGACTCATCTATCAAATTTATACAATAAATACATGCAACTACCACAAAAAAAGTAGTTTCAATTCTTTTCAAGCTTATTTCTTTAAAACCAATGTCTATCACTACTCTAGACACTCATCTATCAAATATATACAATATATTCACGCAACTACCACAAAAAAACTAGTTTCAAGACTTTTTCATGCTAATTTCTAGAAAACCAATGTTTATCACTGCTATAGACACTCATCTATCAAATACCTGCAATAAATACATGCAACTACCACAAAAAAATGTAGTTTCAAGTCTTTTCAAGCTAATTTCTTGAAAACCAATGTCTATCACTACTCTTTGACACTCATCTATCTAATATATACATTAAATTCATGCAACTTCCAGAAAAAAACTAGTTTCATGTCATTTCATTCTAATTTCTTGAAAACCAATGTTTATTACTACTATAGTGACCCATCTATCAATATATCAATAAATTCATGCAACTATCACAAAAGAACTAGTTTCAAGTCTTTTCATCATAATTTCTTGAAATCCAATGTTTATCACTACTAGTGAGACTCATCTATCAAATATATACAATAAATACATGCAACTCCCACAAAAAAATTAGTTTCAATTCTTTTCAAGCTTATTTCTTTAAAACCAATGTCTATCACTACTCTAGACACTCATCTATCAAATATATACAATATATTCACGCAACTACCACAAAAAAACTAGTTTCAAGACTTTTCATGTTAATTTCCAGAAAACAATGTTTATCACTGCTATAGACACTCATCTATCAAATATATACAATAAATACATGCAACTACCACAAATAAAAGTAGTTTCAAGTGTTTTCAAGCTAATTTCTTTAAAACCAATGTCTATCACTACTCTTTGACACTCATCAATCAAATATATACAATAAATACATGCAACTACCACAAAAAAAAAGTAGTTTCAAGTCTTTTCAAGCTAATTTCTTGAAAACCAATGTCTATCACCACTGTTTGACACTCATCTATCAAACATATACAATAAATTCAGGCAACTACCAGAAAAAAACTAGTTTCATGTCATTTCATGCTAACTTCTTGAAAACCTATGTTTATTACTACTATAGTGACTCATCTATCAATAAATTCATGCAACTATCACAAAAGAACTAGTTTCAAATCTTTTCATCCTAATTTCCAGAAAACCAATGTTTATCACTACTAAAGAGACTCATCTATCAAATTTATACAATAAATACATGCAACTACCACAAAAAAAAAGTAGTTTCTATTCTTTTCAAGCTTATTTCTTTAAAACCAATGTCTATCACTACTCTTTGACAATCATCTATCAAATATATACATTAAATTAATGCAACTTCCAGAAAAAAACTAGTTTCATGTCATTTCATGCTAATTTCTTGAAAACCAATGTTTATTACGACTATAGTGACTCATCTATCAATATATCAATAAATTCATGCAACTATCACAAAAGAACTAGTTTCAAGTCTTTTCATCCTAATTTCTTGAAATCCAATGTCTATCACTACTAGTGAGACTCATCTATCAAATATATACAATAAATACATGCAACTCCCACAAAAAAAGTAGTTTCAATTCTTTTCAAGCTTATTTCTTTAAAACCAATGTCTATCACTACTCTAAACACTCATCTATCAAATATATACAATATATTCACGCAACTACCACAAAAAAACTAGTTTCAAGACTTTTCATGTTAATTTCCAGAAAACAATGTTTATCACTGCTATAGACACTCATCTATCAAATATATACAATAAATACATGCAACTACCACAAATAAAAGTAGTTTCAAGTCTTTTCAAGCTAATTTCTTTAAAACCAATGTCTATCACTACTCTTTGACACTCATCAATCAAATATACATGCAACTACCACAAAAAAAAGTAGTTTCAAGTCTTTGCAAGCTAATTTCTTGAAAACCAATGTCTATCACCACTCTTTGACACTCATCTATCAGATATATACAATAAATTCATGCAACTACCAGAAAAAAACTAGTTTCATGTCATTTCATGCTAATTTCTTGAAAACCAATGTTTATTACACCTATAGTGACTCATCTATCAATATATCAATAAATTCATGCAACTATCACAAAAGAACTGGTTTCAAGTCTTTTCATCCTAATTTCTTGAAAACCAATGTTTATCACTACTAGTGAGACTCATCTATCAAATATATACAATAAATACATGCAACTAACACAAAAAAAGTAGTTTCAATTCTTTTCAAGCTTATTTCTTTAAAACCAATGTCTATCTCTACTCTAGACACTCATCTATCAAATATATACAATATATTCACGCAACTACCACAAAAAAACTAGTTTCAAGACTTTTTCATGCTAATTTCTAGAAAACCAATGTTTATCACTGCTATAGACACTCATCTATCAAATATCTACAATAAATATATGCAACTACAACAAAAAAAGTAGTTTCAAGTCTTTTTCAAGCTAAATTCTTGAAATCCAATATCTATCACTACTCTTTGACACTCATCTATCAAATATATACATTAAATTCATGCAACTACCAGAAAAAAACTAGATTCAAGACTTTTCATGCTAATTTCTAGAAAACCAATGTTTATCACTGCTATAGACACTCATCTATCAAATATATACAATAAATACATGCAACTACCACAAATAAAAGTAGTTTCAAGTCTTTTCAAGCTAATTTCTTTAAAACCAATGTCTATCACTACTCTTTGACACTCATCAATCAAATATATACAATAAATACATGCAACTACCACAAAAAAAAGTAGTTTCAAGTCTTTTCACGCTAATTTCTTGAAAACCAATGTCTATCACAACTCTTTGACACTAATCTATCAAACATATACAATAAATTCAGGCAACTACCAGAAAAAAACTAGTTTCATGTCATTTCATGCTAGCTTCTTGAAAACCAATGTTTATTACTACTATAGTGACTCATCTATCAATAAATTCATGCAACTATCACAAAAGAACTAGTTTCAAATCTTTTCATCCTAATTTCCAGAAAACCAATGTTTATCACTACTAGAGAGACTCATCTATCAAATTTATACAATAAATACATGCAACTACCACAAAAAAAAGTAGTTTCAATTCTTTTCAAGCTTATTTCTTTAAAACCAATGTCTATCACTACTGTTTGACACTCATCTATCAAATATATACAATAAATTCATGCAACTACAAAAAAAAAACTAGTTTAGAGACTTTTCATGCTAATTTCTAGAAAACCAATTTTTATCACTGCTATAGACACTCATCTATCAAATATATACAACAAATACATGCAACTACCACAAAAAAAGTAGTTTCAACTCTTTTCAAGCTAATTTCTTGAAAACCAATGTCTATCACTACTTTTTGACACTCATCTATCAAATATATACAATAAATTCATGCAACTACCAGAAAAAAACTAGTTTCATGTCATTTCATGCTAATTTCTTGAAAACCAATGTTTATTACACCTATAGTGACTCATCTATCAATATATCAATAAATTCATGCAACTATCACAAAAGAACTAGTTTCAAGTCTTTTCATCCTAATTTCTTGAAAACCAATGTTTATCACTACTAGTGAGACTCATCTATCAAATATATACAATAAATACATGCAACTACCACAGAAAAAGTAGTTTCAATTCTTTTCAAGCTTATTTCTTTAAAACCAATGTCTATCACTACTCTTTGACACTCATCAATCAAATATATACAATAAATACATGCAACTACCACAAAAAAAGTAGTTTCAAGTCTTTTCAAACTAATTTCTTGAAAACCAATGTCTATCACCACTCTTTGACACTCATCTATCAAACATATACAATAAATTCTGGCAACTACCATTAAAAGACTTGTTTCATGTCATTTCATGCTAACTTCTTGAAAACCAATGTTTATTACTACTATAGTGGCTCATCTATCAATAAATTCATGCAACTATCACAAAAGAACTAGTTTCAAATCTTTTCATCCTAATTTCCAGAAAACCAATGTTTATCACTACTAGAGAGACTCATCTATCAAATTTATACAATAAATACATGCAACTACCACAAGAAAAAGTAGTTTCAATTCTTTTCAAGTTTATTTCTTTAAAACCAATGTCTATCACTACTCTTTGACACTCATCTACAAAATATATACAATAAATTCATGCAACTAAAAAAAAAAACTAGTTTCAAGACTTTTCATGCTAATTTCTAGAAAACCAATTTTTATCACTGCTATAGACACTCATCTATCAAATATATACAATACATGCAACTACCACAAAAAAAGTAGTTTCAAGTCTTTTCAACCTAATTTCTTGAAAACCAATGTCTATCACCACTCTTTGACACTCATCTATCAAATATATACAATAAATTCATGCAACTACCAGAAAAAAACTAGTTTCATGTCATTTCATGATAATTTCTTGAAAACCAATGTTTATTACACCTATAGTGACTCATCTATCAATATATTAATAAATTCATGCAACTATCACAAAAGAACTAGTTTCAAGTCTTTTCATCCTAATTTCTTGAAAACCAATGTTTATCACTACTAGTGAGACTCATCTATCAAATATATACAATAAATACATGCAACTACCACAAAAAAAGTAGTTTCAATTCTTTTCAAGCTTATTTCTTTAAAACCAATGTCTATCACTACTCTAGACACTCATCTATCAAATATATACAATATATTCACGCAACTACCACAAAAAAACTAGTTTCAAGACTTTTTCATGCTAATTTTTAGAAAAGCAATGTTTATCACTGCTATAGACACTCATCTATCAAATATCTACAATAAATATATGCAACTACCACAAAAAAAGTAGTTTCAAGTCTTTTTCAAGATAATTTCTTGAAAACCAATGTCTATCACTACTCTTTGACACTCATCTATCAAATATATACATTAAATTCATGCAATTACCAGAAAAAACTAGTTTCATGTCATTTCATGCTAATTTCTTGAAAACCAATGTTTATTACTACTATAGTGACCCATCTATCAATATATCAATAAATTCATGCAACTATCACAAAAGAACTAGTTTCAAGTCTTTTCATCATAATTTCTTGAAATCCAATGTTTATCACTACTAGTGAGACTCATCTATCAAATATATACAATAAATACATGCAACTCCCACAAAAAAATTAGTTTCAATTCTTTTCAAGCTTATTTCTTTAAAACCAATGTCTATCACTACTCTAGACACTCATCTATCAAATATATACAATATATTCACGCAACTACCACAAAAAAACTAGTTTCAAGACTTTTCATGTTAATTTCCAGAAAACAATGTTTATCACTGCTATAGACACTCATCTATCAAATATATACAATAAATACATGCAACTACCACAAATAAAAGTAGTTTCAAGTGTTTTCAAGCTAATTTCTTTAAAACCAATGTCTATCACTACTCTTTGACACTCATCAATCAAATATATACAATAAATACATGCAACTACCACAAAAAAAAGTAGTTTCAAGTCTTTTCAAGCTAATTTCTTGAAAACCAATGTCTATCACCACTCTTTGACACTCATCTATCAAACATATACAATAAATTCAGGCAACTACCAGAAAAAAACTAGTTTCATGTCATTTCATGCTAACTTCTTGAAAACCTATGTTTATTACTACTATAGTGACTCATCTATCAATAAATTCATGCAACTATCACAAAAGAACTAGTTTCAAATCTTTTCATCCTAATTTCCAGAAAACCAATGTTTATCACTACTAAAGAGACTCATCTATCAAATTTATACAATAAATACATGCAACTACCACAAAAAAAAAGTAGTTTCTATTCTTTTCAAGCTTATTTCTTTAAAACCAATGTCTATCACTACTCTTTGACAATCATCTATCAAATATATACATTAAATTAATGCAACTTCCAGAAAAAAACTAGTTTCATGTCATTTCATGCTAATTTCTTGAAAACCAATGTTTATTACGACTATAGTGACTCATCTATCAATATATAAATAAATTCATGCAACTATCACAAAAGAACTAGTTTCAAGTCTTTTCATCCTAATTTCTTGAAATCCAATGTCTATCACTACTAGTGAGACTCATCTATCAAATATATACAATAAATACATGCAACTCCCACAAAAAAAGTAGTTTCAATTCTTTTCAAGCTTATTTCTTTAAAACCAATGTCTATCACTACTCTAAACACTCATCTATCAAATATATACAATATATTCACGCAACTACCACAAAAAAACTAGTTTCAAGACTTTTCATGTTAATTTCCAGAAAACAATGTTTATCACTGCTATAGACACTCATCTATCAAATATATACAATAAATACATGCAACTACCACAAATAAAAGTAGTTTCAAGTCTTTTCAAGCTAATTTCTTTAAAACCAATGTCTATCACTACTCTTTGACACTCATCAATCAAATATACATGCAACTACCACAAAAAAAAGTAGTTTCAAGTCTTTGCAAGCTAATTTCTTGAAAACCAATGTCTATCACCACTCTTTGACACTCATCTATCAGATATATACAATAAATTCATGCAACTACCAGAAAAAAACTAGTTTCATGTCATTTCATGCTAATTTCTTGAAAACCAATGTTTATTACACCTATAGTGACTCATCTATCAATATATCAATAAATTCATGCAACTATCACAAAAGAACTGGTTTCAAGTCTTTTCATCCTAATTTCTTGAAAACCAATGTTTATCACTACTAGTGAGACTCATCTATCAAATATATACAATAAATACATGCAACTAACACAAAAAAAGTAGTTTCAATTCTTTTCAAGCTTATTTCTTTAAAACCAATGTCTATCTCTACTCTAGACACTCATCTATGAAATATATACAATATATTCACGCAACTACCACAAAAAAACTAGTTTCAAGACTTTTTCATGCTAATTTCTAGAAAACCAATGTTTATCACTGCTATAGACACTCATCTATCAAATATCTACAATAAATATATGCAACTACAACAAAAAAAGTAGTTTCAAGTCTTTTTCAAGCTAAATTCTTGAAATCCAATATCTATCACTACTCTTTGACACTCATCTATCAAATATATACATTAAATTCATGCAACTACCAGAAAAAAACTAGATTCAAGACTTTTCATGCTAATTTCTAGAAAACCAATGTTTATCACTGCTATAGACACTCATCTATCAAATATATACAATAAATACATGCAACTACCACAAATAAAAGTAGTTTCAAGTCTTTTCAAGCTAATTTCTTTAAAACCAATGTCTATCACTACTCTTTGACACTCATCAATCAAATATATACAATAAATACATGCAACTACCACAAAAAAGAGTAGTTTCAAGTCTTTTCACGCTAATTTCTTGAAAACCAATGTCTATCACAACTCTTTGACACTAATCTATCAAACATATACAATAAATTCAGGCAACTACCAGAAAAAAACTAGTTTCATGTCATTTCATGCTAGCTTCTTGAAAACCAATGTTTATTACTACTATAGTGACTCATCTATCAATAAATTCATGCAACTATCACAAAAGAACTAGTTTCAAATCTTTTCATCCTAATTTCCAGAAAACCAATGTTTATCACTACTAGAGTGACTCATCTATCAAATTTATACAATAAATACATGCAACTACCACAAAAAAAAGTAGTTTCAATTCTTTTCAAGCTTATTTCTTTAAAACCAATGTCTATCACTACTGTTTGACACTCATCTATCAAATATATACAATAAATTCATGCAACTACAAAAAAAAAACTAGTTTAGAGACTTTTCATGCTAATTTCTAGAAAACCAATTTTTATCACTGCTATAGACACTCATCTATCAAATATATACAACAAATACATGCAACTACCACAAAAAAAGTAGTTTCAACTCTTTTCAAGCTAATTTCTTGAAAACCAATGTCTATCACTACTTTTTGACACTCATCTATCAAATATATACAATAAATTCATGCAACTACCAGAAAAAAACTAGTTTCATGTCATTTCATGCTAATTTCTTGAAAACCAATGTTTATTACACCTATAGTGACTCATCTATCAATATATCAATAAATTCATGCAACTATCACAAAAGAACTAGTTTCAAGTCTTTTCATCCTAATTTCTTGAAAACCAATGTTTATCACTACTAGTGAGACTCATCTATCAAATATATACAATAAATACATGCAACTACCACAGAAAAAGTAGTTTCAATTCTTTTCAAGCTTATTTCTTTAAAACCAATGTCTATCACTACTCTTTGACACTCATCAATCAAATATATACAATAAATACATGCAACTACCACAAAAAAAGTAGTTTCAAGTCTTTTCAAACTAATTTCTTGAAAACCAATGTCTATCACCACTCTTTGACACTCATCTATCAAACATATACAATAAATTCTGGCAACTACCATTAAAAGACTTGTTTCATGTCATTTCATGCTAACTTCTTGAAAACCAATGTTTATTACTACTATAGTGGCTCATCTATCAATAAATTCATGCAACTATCACAAAAGAACTAGTTTCAAATCTTTTCATCCTAATTTCCAGAAAACCAATGTTTATCACTACTAGAGAGACTCATCTATCAAATTTATACAATAAATACATGCAACTACCACAAAAAAAGTAGTTTCAATTCTTTTCAAGCTTATTTCTTTAAAACCAATGTCTATCACTACTGTTTGACACTCATCTATCAAATATATACAATAAATTCATGCAACTACAAAAAAAAAACTAGTTTAGAGACTTTTCATGCTAATTTCTAGAAAACCAATTTTTATCACTGCTATAGACACTCATCTATCAAATATATACAACAAATACATGCAACTACCACAAAAAAAGTAGTTTCAAGTCTTTTCAAGCTAATTTCTTGAAAACCAATGTCTATCACTACTTTTTGACACTCATCTATCAAATATATACAATAAATTCATGCAACTACCAGAAAAAAACTAGTTTCATGTCATTTCATGCTAATTTCTTGAAAACCAATGTTTATTACACCTATAGTGACTCATCTATCAATATATCAATAAATTCATGCAACTATCACAAAAGAACTAGTTTCAAGTCTTTTCATCCTAATTTCTTGAAAACCAATGTTTATCACTACTAGTGAGACTCATCTATCAAATATATACAATAAATACATGCAACTACCACAGAAAAAGTAGTTTCAATTCTTTTCAAGCTTATTTCTTTAAAACCAATGTCTATCACTACTCTTTGACACTCATCAATCAAATATATACAATAAATACATGCAACTACCACAAAAAAAGTAGTTTCAAGTCTTTTCAAACTAATTTCTTGAAAACCAATGTCTATCACCACTCTTTGACACTCATCTATCAAACATATACAATAAATTCTTGCAACTACCATTAAAAGACTTGTTTCATGTCATTTCATGCTAACTTCTTGAAAACCAATGTTTATTACTACTATAGTGGCTCATCTATCAATAAATTCATGCAACTATCACAAAAGAACTAGTTTCAAATCTTTTCATCCTAATTTCCAGAAAACCAATGTTTATCACTACTAGAGAGACTCATCTATCAAATTTATACAATAAATACATGCAACTACCACAAGAAAAAGAAGTTTCAATTCTTTTCAAGTTTATTTCTTTAAAACCAATGTCTATCACTACTCTTTGACACTCATCTACAAAATATATACAATAAATTCATGCAACTAAAAAAAAAAAACTAGTTTCAAGACTTTTCATGCTAATTTCTAGAAAACCAATTTTTATCACTGCTATAGACACTCATCTATCAAATATATACAATACATGCAACTACCACAAAAAAAGTAGTTTCAAGTCTTTTCAACCTAATTTCTTGAAAACCAATGTCTATCACCACTCTTTGACACTCATCTATCAAATATATACAATAAATTCATGCAACTACCAGAAAAAAACTAGTTTCATGTCATTTCATGATAATTTCTTGAAAACCAATGTTTATTACACCTATAGTGACTCATCTATCAATATATTAATAAATTCATGCAACTATCACAAAAGAACTAGTTTCAAGTCTTTTCATCCTAATTTCTTGAAAACCAATGTTTATCACTACTAGTGAGACTCATCTATCAAATATATACAATAAATACATGCAACTACCACAAAAAAAGTAGTTTCAATTCTTTTCAAGCTTATTTCTTTAAAACCAATGTCTATCACTACTCTAGACACTCATCTATCAAATATATACAATATATTCACGCAACTACCACAAAAAAACTAGTTTCAAGACTTTTTCATGCTAATTTCTAGAAAAGCAATGTTTATCACTGCTATAGACACTCATCTATCAAATATCTACAATAAATATATGCAACTACCACAAAAAAAGTAGTTTCAAGTCTTTTTCAAGATAATTTCTTGAAAACCAATGTCTATCACTACTCTTTGACACTCATCTATCAAATATATACATTAAATTCATGCAATTACCAGAAAAAACTAGTTTCATGTCATTTCATGCTAATTTCTTGAAAACCAATGTTTATTACTACTATAGTGACTCATCTATCAATATATCAATAAATTCATGCAACTATCACAAAAGAACTAGTTGAAGTCTTTTCATCCTAATTTCTTGAAATCCAATGTTTATCACTACTAGTGAGACTCATCTATCAATTATATACAATAAATACATGCAACTACCACAAAAAAAGTAGTTTCAATTCTTTTCAAGCTTATTTCTTTAAAACCAATGTCTATCACTACTCTAGACACTCATCTATCAAATATATACAATATATTCACGCAACTACCACAAAAAAACTAGTTTCAAGACTTTTTCATGCTAATTTCTAGAAAACCAATGTTTATCACTGCTATAGACACTCATCTATCAAATATATACAATAAATACATGCAACTACCACAAATAAAAGTAGTTTCAAGTCTTTTCAAGCTAATTTCTTTAAAACTAATGTCTATCACTACTCTTTGACACTCATCAATCAAATATATACAATAAATACATGCAACTACCACAAAAAAAAGTAGTTTCAAGTCTTTTCAAGCTAATTTCTTGAAAACCAATGTCTATCACTACTCCTTGACACTCATCTATCAAATATATACAATAAATACATGCAACTACCACAAATAAAAGTAGTTTCAAGTCTTTTCAAGCTAATTTCTTTAAAACTAATGTCTATCACTACTCTTTGACACTCATCAATCAAATATATACAATAAATACATGCAACTACCACAAAAAAAAGTAGTTTCAAGTCTTTTCAAGCTAATTTCTTGAAAACCAATGTCTATCACCACTCTTTGACACTCATCTATCAAACATATACAATAAATTCAGGCAACTACCAGAAAAAAACTAGTTTCATGTCATTTCATGCTAACTTCTTGAAAAACAATGTTTATTACTACTATAGTGACTCATCTATCAATAAATTCATGCAACTATCACAAAAGAACTAGTTTCAAATCTTTTCATCCTAATTTCCAGAAAACCAATGTTTATCACTACTAGAGAGACTCATCTATCAAATTTATACAATAAATACATGCAACTACCACAAAAAAAGTAGTTTCAATTCTTTTCAAGCTTATTTCTTTAAAACCAATGTCTATCACTACTCTAGACACTCATCTATCAAATATATACAATATATTCACGCAACTAGCACAAAAAAACTAGTTTCAAGACTTTTCATGCTAATTTCTAGAAAACCAATGTTTATCACTGCTATAGACACTCATCTATCAAATATATACAATAAATACATGCAACTACCACAAATAAAAGTAGTTTCAAGTCTTTTCAAGCTAATTTCTTTAAAACCAATGTCTATCACTACTCTTTGACACTCATCAATCAAATATATATAATAAATACATGCAACTACCACAAAAAAAAGTAGTTTCAAGTCTTTTCAAGCTAATTTCTTGAAAACCAATGTCTATCACTACTTTTTGACACTCATCTATCAAATATATACGATAAATTCATGCAACTACCACAAAAAAAAGTAGTTTCAAGTCTTTTCAAGCTAATTTCTTGAAAACCAATGTCTATCACTACTCTTTGACACTCATCTATCAAATATATACATTAAATTCATGCAACTACCAGAAAAAAACTAGTTTCATGTCATTTCATGCTAATTTCTTGAAAACCAATGTTTATTACACCTATAGTGACTCATCTATCAATATATCAATAAATTCATACAACTATCACAAAAGAACTAGTTTCAAGTCTTTTTCATCCTAATTTCTTGAAAACCAATGTTTATCACTACTAGTGAGACTCATCTATCAAATATATACAATAAATACATGCAACTACCACAAAAAAAGTAGTTTCAATTCTTTTCAAGCTTATTTCTTTAAAACCAATGTCTATCACTACTCTAGACACTCATCTATCAAATATATACAATATATTCACGCAACTACCACAAAAAAACTAGTTTCAAGACTTTTTCATGCTAATTTCTAGAAAAACAATGTTTATCACTGCTATAGACACTCATCTATCAAATATATACAATAAAGAAATGCAACTACCACAAATAAAAGTAGTTTCAAGTCTTTTCAAGCTAATTTCTTTAAAACTAATGTCTATCACTACTCTTTGACACTCATCAATCAAATATATACAATAAATACATGCAACTACCACAAAAAAAAGTAGTTTCAAGTCTTTTCAAGCTAATTTCTTGAAAACCAATGTCTATCACCACTCTTTGACACTCATCTATCAAACATATACAATAAATTCAGGCAACTACCAGAAAAAAACTAGTTTCATGTCATTTCATGCTAACTTCTTGAAAACCAATGTTTATTACTACTATAGTGACTCATCTATCAATAAATTCATGCAACTATCACAAAAGAACTAGTTTCAAATCTTTTCATCCTAATTTCCAGAAAACCAATGTTTATCACTACTAGAGAGACTCATCTATCAAATTTATACAATAAATACATGCAACTACCACAAAAAAAGTAGTTTCAATTCTTTTCAAGCTTATTTCTTTAAAACCAATGTCTATCACTACTCTAGACACTCATCTATCAAATATATACAATATATTCACGCAACTACCACAAAAAAACTAGTTTCAAGACTTTTTCATGCTAATTTCTAGAAAAACAATGTTTATCACTGCTATAGACACTCATCTATCAAATATATACAATAAATACATGCAACTACCACAAAAAAAAGTAGTTTCAAGTCTTTTCAAGCTAATTTCTTGAAAACCAATGTCGATCACTACTTTTTGACACTCATCTATCAAATATATACAATAAATTCATGCAACTACCACAAAAAAAAGTAGTTTCAAGTCTTTTCAAGCTAATTTCTTGAAAACCAATGTCTATCACTACTCTTCGACACTCATCTATCAAATATATACATTAAATTCATGCAACTACCAGAAAAAACTAGTTTCATGTCATTTCAATGTAATTTCTTGAAAACCAATGTTTATTACACCTATAGTGACTCATCTATCAATATATCAATAAATTCATGCAACTATCACAAAAGAACTAGTTTCAAGTCTTTTCATCCTAATTTCTTGAAACCAATGTTTATCACTACTAGTGAGACTCATCTATCAAATATATACAATAAATACATGCAACTACCACAAAAAAAGTAGTTTCACTTCTTTTCAAGCTTATTTCTTTAAAACCAATGTCTATCACTACTCTAGACACTAATCTATCAAATATATACAATATATTCACGCAACTACCACAAAAAAACTAGTTTCAAGACTTTTTAATGCTAATTTCTTGAAAACCAATGTTTATCACTGCTATAGACACTCATCTATCAAATACCTACAATAAATACATGCAACTACTACAAAAAAAAGTAGTTTCAAGTCTTTTCAAGCTAATTTCTTGAAAAGCAATGTCTATCACTACTCTTTGACACTCATCTATCAAATATATACATTAAATTCATGCAACTACCAGAAAAAAACTAGTTTCATGTCATTTCATGCTAATTAATTGAAAACCAATGTTTATTACTACTATAGTGACTCATCTATCAATATATCAATAAATTCATGCAACTATCACAAAAGAACTAGTTTCAAATCTTTTCATCCTAATTTCCAGAAAACCAATGTTTATCACTACTAGAGAGACTCATCTATCAAATTTATACAATAAATACATGCAACTACCACAAAAAAAGTAGTTTCAATTCTTTTCAAGCTTATTTCTGTAAAACCAATGTCTATCACTACTCTTTGACACTCATCTATCAAATATATACAATAAATTCATGCAACTACAAAAAAAAAAAACTAGTTTCAAGACTTTTCATGCTAATTTCTAGAAAACCAATTTTTATCACTGCTATAGACACTCATCTATCAAATATATACAATACATGCAACTACCACAAAAAAAGTAGTTTCAAGTCTTTTCAAGCTAATTTCTTGAAAACCAATGTCTATCACTACTCTTTGACACTCATCTATCAATTATATACATTAAATTCATGCAACTACCAGAAAAAAACTAGTTTCATGTCATTTCATGCTAATTTCTTGAAAACCAATGTTCATTACTACTATAGTGACTCATCTATCAATATATCAATAATTTCATTCAACTATCACAAAAGAACTAGTTTCAAGTCTTTTCATCCTAATTTCTTGAAATCCAATGTTTATCACTACTAGTGAGACTCATCTATCAAATATATACAATAAATACATGCAACTCCCACAAAAAAAGTAGTTTCAATTCTTTTCAAGCTTATTTCTTTAAAACCAATGTCTATCACTACTCTAGACACTCATCTATCAAATATATACAATATATTCACGCAACTACCACAAAAAAACTAGTTTCAAGACTTTTCATGCTAATTTCTAGAAAACCAATGTTTATCACTGCTATAGTCACTCATCTATCAAATATATACAATAAATACATGCAACTACCACAAATAAAAGAAGTTTCAAGTCTTTTCAAGCTAATTTCTATAAAACCAATGTCTATCACTACTCTTTGACACTCATCAATCAAATATATACAATAAATACATGCAACTACCACAAAAAAAAGTAGTTTCAAGTCTTTTCAAGCTAATTTCTTGAAAACCAATGTCTATCACCACTCTTTGACACTCATCTATCAAACATATACAATAAATTCACGCAACTACCAGAAAAAAACTAGTTTCATGTCATTTCATGCTAACTTCTTGAAAACCAATGTTTATTACTACTATAGTGACTCATCTATCAATAAATTCATGCAACTATCACAAAAGAACTAGTTTCAAATCTTTTCATCCTAATTTCCAGAAAACCAATGTTTATCACTACTAGAGAGACTCATCTACCAAATTTATACAATAAGTACATGCAACTACCACAAAAAAAAGTAGTTTCAATTCTTTTCAAGCTTATTTCTTTAAAACCAATGTCTATCACTACTTTTTGACACTCATCTATCAAATATATACAATAAATTCATGCAACTACCACAAAAAAACTAGTTTCTAGACTTTTCATGCACTAATTTCTAGAAAACCAATGTTTAACACTGCTATAGACACTCATCTATCAAATAAATACAATAAATACATGCAACTACCACAAGAAAATTAGTTTCAAGTCTTTTCAAGCTAATTTCTTGAAAACCTACGTCTATCACTACTCTTTGACACTCTTCTATCAAATATATAAAATAAATTCAGGCAACTACCAGAAAAAAACTAGGTTCATGTCATTTCATGCTAACTTCTTGAAAACCAATGTTTGTTACTACTATAGTGACTCAACTATCAATATATCAATAAATTCATGCAACTATCACAAAAGAACTAGTTTAAGGTCTTTTCATCCTAATTTCCTTAAAACCAATTTTTATCACTACTAGTGAGACTAATCTATCAAATATATAAAATAAATACATGCAACTTCCACAAAAAAAGTAGTTTCAATTCTTTTCACGCTTATTTCTTTAAAACCAATGTCTATCACTACTCTAGACACTCATCTATCAAATATATACAATAAATTCTGGAAAACCAATGTTTAACACTACTAGTGAGACTCATCTATCAAATATATAAAATAAATACATGCAACTACCACAAAAAAGTAGTTTCAAGTCTTTTCAAGCTAATTTCTTGAAAACCAATGTCTATGACTTCTCTTTGACACTCATCTATCAAATATATACAATAAATTCAGGCAACTACCAGAAAAAAACTAGTTTCATGTCATTCCATGCTAACTTCTTGAAAAGCAATGTTTATTACTACTATAGTGACTCATCTATCAATATATCAATAAATTCAGGCAACTACCACAAAAAACTAGTTTCAAAACTTTTCATGCTAATTTCTAGAAAACCAATGTTTATCACTGCTATAGACACTCAACTATCAAATACATACAATAAATACATGCAACTACCACAAAAAAAGTAGTTTCAATTCTTTTCAAGCTTATTTGTTTAAAACCATTGTCTATCACTACTCTAGACACTCATCTATCAAATATATACAATAAATTCTGGAAAACCAATGTTTAACACTACTAGTGAGACTCATCTATCAAATATATAAAATAAATACATGCAACTACCACAAAAAAGTAGTTTCAAGTCTTTTCAAGCTAATTTCTTGAAAACCAATGTCTATGACTTCTCTTTGACACTCATCTATCAAATATATACAATAAATTCAGGCAACTACCAGAAAAAAACTAGTTTCATGTCATTCCATGCTAACTTCTTGAAAAGCAATGTTTATTACTACTATAGTGACTCATCTATCAATATATCAATAAATTCATGCAACTATTACAAAAGAACTAGTTTCAAGTCTTTTCATCCTAATTTCTTGAAAACCTATGTCTATCACTACTCTTTGACACTCTTCTATCAAATATATAAAATAAATTCAGGCAACTACCAAAAAAAAACTAGGTTCATATCATTTCATGCTAACTTCTTGAAAACCAATGTTTATTACTACTATAGTGACTCAACTATCAATATATCAATAATTTCATGCAACTATCACAAAAGAACTAGTTTAACGTCTTTTCATCCTAATTTCTTGAAAACCAATGTTTATCACTACTAGTGAGACTCATCTATCAAATATATAAAATAAATACATGCAACTACCACAAAAAAAGTAGTTTCAATTCTTTTGAAGCTTATTTCTTTAAAACCAATGTCTATCACTACTCTAGACACTCATCTATCAAATATATACAATAAATTCAGGCAACTACCACTAAAAAACTAGTTTCAAGACTTGTCATGCTAATTTCTAGAAAACCAATGTTTACCACTGCTATAGACACTCATCTATCAAATATATACAATAAATACATGGAACTACCACAAAAAAAAGTTGTTTCTAATCTTTTCAAGCTAATTTCTTGAAAACCAATGTCTATCACTACTCTTTGACACTCATCTATCAAATATATACAATAAATTCAGGCAACTACCAGAAAAAACCTAATTTCATGTCATTTCATGCTAACTTCTTGAAAACCAATGTTTATTACTACTATAGTGACTCATCTATCATTATATCAATAAATTCATGCAACTATCAGAAAAGAACTAGTTTCAAGTCTTTTCATCCTAATTTCTAGAAAACCAATGTTTATCACTACTAGTGAGACTCATCTATCAAATATATACAATAAATACATGCAACTACCACAAAAAAAGTAGTTTCAATTATTTTCAAGCTTATTTCTTTAAAACCAATGTCTATCACTACTCTAGACACTCATCTATCAAATATATACAATATATTCAAGTTGTTTCTAGTCTTTTCAAGCTAATTTCTTGAGAACCAATGTCTATCACTACTCTTTAACACTCATCAATCAAATATATACAATAAATACATGCAACTACCACAAAAAAAGTTGTTTCTAGTCTTTTCAAGCTAATTTCTTGAAAACCAATGTCTATCACTATTCTAGACACTCATCTATCAAATATATACAATATATTCATGCAACTACCAGAAAAAAACTAGTTTCAAGTCATTTCATGCTAATTTCTTGAAAACCAATGTTTATTACTACTATAGTGACTCATCTATCAATACATCAATAAATTCATGCAACTATCACAAAAGAACTAGTTTCAAGTCTTTTCATCGTAATTTCAAGAAAACCAAAGTTTATCACTACTACTAAGACTCATCTATCAAATATATACAATAAATACATGCAACTACCACAAAATAAGTAGTTTCAATTCTTGTCATGCTAATTTCTAGAAAACCAATGTTTATCACTGCTATAGACACTCATCTATCAAATATATACATTAAATACATGCAACTACCACAAAAAAAGTAGTTTCAAGTCTTTTCAAGCTAATTTCTTGAAAACCAATGTCTATCACTACTCTTTGACACTCATCTATCAAATATATACAATAAATTCAGGCAACTACCAGAAAAAAACTAATTTCATGTCATTTCATGCTAACTTCTTGTAAACCAATGTTTATTACTACTATAGTGACTCATCTATCAATATATCAATAAATTCATGCAACTATCAGAAAAGAACTAGTTTCAAGTCTTTTCATCCTAATTTCTAGAAAACCAATGTTTATCACTACTAGCGAGACTCATCTATCAAATATATACAATAAATACATGCAACTACCACAAAAAAAGTAGTTTCAATTATTTTCAAGCTTATTTCTTTAAAACCAATGTCTATCACTACTGTAGACACTCATCTATCAAATATATACAATATATTCACGCAACTAGCACAAAAAAACTAGTTTCAAGACTTTTCATGCTAATTTTTAGAAAACCAATGTTTATCACTGCTATAGACACTCATCTATCAAATATATACAATAAATACATGCAACTACCACAAAAAAAGTAGTATCAAGTCTTTTCAAGCTAATTTCTTGAAAACTAATGTCTATCACTACTCTAGACACTCATCTATCAAATATATAAAATAAATACATGCAACTACCACAAAAAAAGTAGTTTCAATTCTTTTCAAGCTTATTTCTTTAAAACCAATGTCTATCACTACTATAGACACTCATCTATCAAATATATACAATAAATTCATGCAACTACCTGAGAAAAACTAGTTTCATGTCATTTCATGCTAACTTCTTGAAAACCAATGTTTATTACTACTATAGTGACTCATCTATTAATATATCAATAAATTCATGCAACAATCACAAAAGAACTAGTTTCAAGTCTTTTCATCCTAATTTCTTGAAAACCAATGTTTATCACTGCTAGTGAGAGTCATCTTTAAAATACATAAAATAAATACATGCAACTACCACAAAAAAAGTAGTTTAAATTCTTTTCAAGCTTATTTCTTTAAAACCAATGTCTATCACTACTCTAGACACTCATCTATCAAATATATACAATAAATTCAGGCAACTACCACAAAAAACCTAGTTTCAAGACTTTTCATGCTAATTTCTAGAAAACCAATGTTTATCACTGCTATAGACAGTCATCTATCAAATATATACAATAAATACATGCAACTACCACAAAAAAAGTAGTTTCAAGTCTTTTCAAGCTAATTTCTTGAAAACCAATGTCTATCACTACTCTTTGACACTCATCTATCAAATATATACAATAAATTCAGGTAACTACCAGAAAAAAAACTAATTTCATGTCATTTCTTGCTAACTTCTTGAAAACCAATGTTTATTACTACTATAGTGACTCATCTATCAATATATCAATAAATTCATGCAACTATCAGAAAAGAACTAGTTTCAAGTCTTTTCATCCTAATTTCTAGAAAACCAATGTTTATCACTACTAGTGAGACTCATCTATCAAATATATACAATAAATACATGCAACTACCACAAAAAAAGTAGTTTCAATTATTTTCAAGCTTATTTCTTTAAAATCAATGTCTATCAGTACTCTAAACACTCATCTATCAAATATATACAATATATTCACGCAACTAGCACAAAAAAACTAGTTTCAAGACTTTTCATGCTAATTTCTAGAAAACAAATGTTTATCACTGCTATAGATACTCATCTATCAAATATATACAATAAATACATGCAACTACCATAAAAAAAGTAGTTTCAATTCTTTTCAAGCTTATTTCTTTAAAACCAATGTCTATCACTACTATAGACACTCATCTATCAAATATATACAATAAATTCATGCAACTACCACAAAAAAACTAGTTTCAAGACATTTCATGCTAATTTCTAGAAAACCAATGTTTATCACTGCTATAGACACTCATATGTCAAATAAATACAATAAATACAGGCAACTACCACAAAAAAATTAGTTTCAAGTCTTTTCAAGCTTATTTGTTTAAAACCAATGTCTATCACTACTCTAGACACTCATCTATCAAATATATACAATAAATTCATGCAACTACCTGAGAAAAACTAGTTTCATGTCATTTCATGCTAACTTCTTGAAAACCAATGTTTATTACTACTATAGTGACTCATCTATTAATATATCAATAAATTCATGCAACAATCACAAAAGAACTAGTTTTAAGTCTTTTCATCCTAATTTCTTGAAAACCAATGTTTATCACTGCTAGTGAGACTCATCTATCAAATACATAAAATAAATACATGCAACTACCACAAAAAAAGTAGTTTCAATTCTTTTCAAGCTTCTTTCTTTAAAACCAATGTCTATCACTACTCTAGACACTCATCTATCAAATATATAAAATAAATTCTGGCAACTACCACAAAAAAACTAGTTTCAAGACTTTTCATGCTAATTTCTAGAAAACCAATGTTTATCACTGCTATAGACAGTCATCTATCAAATATATACATTAAATACATGCAACTACCACAAAAAAGTAGTTTCAAGTCTTTTCAAGCTAATTTCTTGAAAACCAATGTCTATCACTACTCTTTGACACTCATGTATCTAATATATACAATAAATTCAGGCAACTACCAGAAAAAAAGTAGTTTCATGTCATTCCATGCTAACTTCTTGAAAAGCAATGTTTATTACTACTATAGTGACTCATCTATCAATATATCAATAAATTCATGCAACTATCACAAAAGAACTAGTTTCAAGTCTTTTCATCCTAATTTCTTCAAAACCAATGTTTATCACTACTAGTGAGACTCATCTATCAAATATATAAAATCAATACATGCAACTACCACAAAAAAAGCAGTTTCAATTCTTTTCAAGCTTATTTCTTTAAAACCAATGTCTATCACTACTCTAGACACTCATCTATTAAATATATACAATAAATTCAGGCAACTACCACAAAAAAACTAGTTTCAAGACTAGTCATGCTAATTTCTAGAAAACCAATGTTTATCACTGCTATAGACACTCCTCTATCAAATATATAAAACAAATACATGGAACTACCACAAAAAAAAGTAGTTTCAAGTCTTTTCAAGCTAATTTCTTTAAAACCAATGTCTATCACTACTCTTTGACTCTCATCAATCAAATATATACAATAAATACATGCAACTACCACAAAAAAAGTGGTTTCAAGTCTTTTCAAGCTAATTTCTTCAAAACCAATGTCTATCACTATTCTAGACACTCATCTATCAAATATATACAATAAATTCAGGCAACTACCAGAAAAAAACTAATTTCATGTCATTTCATGCTAACTTCTTGAAAACCAATGTTTATTACTACTATAGTGACTCATCTATCAATATATCAATAAATTCATGCAACTATCACAAAAGAACTAGTTTCAAGTCTTTTCATCCTAATTTCTTCAAAACCAATGTTTATCACTACTAGTGAGACTCATCTATCAAATATATAAAATCAATACATGCAACTACCACAAAAAAAGCAGTTTCAATTCTTTTCAAGCTTATTTCTTTAAAACCAATGTCTATCACTACTCTAGACACTCATCTATTAAATATATACAATAAATTCAGGCAACTACCACAAAAAAACTAGTTTCAAGACTAGTCATGGTAATTTCTAGAAAACCAATGTTTATCACTGCTATAGACACTCCTCTATCAAATATATACAACAAATACATGGAACTACCACAAAAAAAGTAGTTTCAAGTCTTTTCAAGCTAATTTCTTTAAAACCAATGTCTATCACTACTCTTTGACTCTCATCAATCAAATATATACAATAAATACATGCAACTACCACAAAAAAAGTGGTTTCAAGTCTTTTCAAGCTAATTTCTTCAAAACCAATGTCTATCACTATTCTAGACACTCATCTATCAAATATATACAATAAATTCATGCAACTACCAGAAAAAAACTAGTTTCATGTCATTTCATGCTAATTTCTTGAAAACCAATGTTTATTACTACTATAGTGACTCATCTATCAATATATCAATAAATTCATGCAACTATCACAAAAGAACAAGTTTCAAGTCTTTTCATCCTAATTTCTTGAAAACCAATGTTTATCACTGATGGAGGAGGGCCAAGCACATCTAGCCATGGGAGCCAAAGCCCACACCATGAAGAGCGTCTAGACCAAGGAGAGCGTCTAGCTCCAAGGAATGAGCGTCTAGACCGTGAAGAAGGGAAGCGTCTACCCATGGAGCGTCTAGGTGTGGCACTAGACCGTCTAGGTCCTCTCACAAGATCAATGGCTAAGCATGTACAAGCACAAGTGGATGAAGCCACGGATGGAAGAGAGAAAGCCTTGTATATGTTGCATCAAGGCCCAATAGGGGTACTTAGTAGATAGGGTAGTGTAGAAAGTATTTTTGAATGAAACCTTCTAGAACTTTGCTAGGTGTGACCGGTCATGGCACATGGCATAGCTTTGCATTTCATTTGGTTTACATTTCATTAAGCATTAGCTTATGATTTACGTCCCAAATAGCCTATAAATAGGGAGGCTATCTCATGTATTTTGCAAGTTTATTGTGAGTAAAGTTATGCTGCCCATTTGTGCTCAACTTTGCTTCTCCCTAGAATCCTAGGCTCTAAACTTCAATTCCTTCATCTTTTCCCTTGAGCTGGCCGAACCACTCAATACCCATACTTATCATGCACCTACAAGATCAACACCACTCTTAGGAGGATCTTGCTCACTCTCATTCATTGCTTCCGCCCCATACTCTACATTGATTCAAGAAGAACTTCATGAAAATGCCATCATTTGGTATCATGAGCTTTGGTTCTTCAAGATGAGTAGCTCCTTGTCTTTTCAATTTTAGTTCTTCTTTATTTCATATTGTCATTTACTTTCCTTACTTGTTTTGCTGTTTTTTACATTTTAATTTGTTCTTGGTGTGCTTTGTGGAAGATCCAACCGAAGCACTCTTGTTCATTTGATCTTGAACAAGTTCTTGTGCAATTTGTGATAGGATTCCATACACCTTT
This sequence comes from Phaseolus vulgaris, assembly GCF_000499845.2. NCBI lineage: Eukaryota > Viridiplantae > Streptophyta > Magnoliopsida > Fabales > Fabaceae > Phaseolus > Phaseolus vulgaris. Next base: position 5,865 of record NW_027174176.1, on the reverse strand, counting down.
GTGTTGTTATTTTGTTTTAGGCTTTGAGTCTTTATTGCTTTCATTATTTTGGTTCATATTATGCTTTGAGTCTTTGATTTTCTGAATCTATACATGTTTTGTCAAGTGATGTTCATCCATATTGTCAACAATTCATAGTAGTCCTTTTATTTGGCTTATTTGTTTCTTGATTTTGGGTCTCTTTATTTTGCTTGAATCTGCTGTTCTTTGCTCCTTTGGTGCCTTTTTAATTTTTAGTTTGAGTTCATATTGTGTTTAGATCATACACAATTCTATTTCACAAATTTCCATTGTGTCTAAACTTTGGTATCTTGCTGTTTTTGTTTCCAGTTTTCAGATTCCCCTGTTTACACCTTCTCTGTTTTGGCTGTTTTAACCCAGAAAAATATTTCCACCTATAGGAAAATTCTGATTTTCTGGAAAATGCAAGTTTAAAGTGTTATAGAAAGGACAAAAAAAGAATTAGGTCAAAAGAAGCAACAGAAAAAAAATGATAAATCTTTTAAGATCAGAGTGCAAATCTGAAGCGCTCCAGCTGGCCTAACCCTAAACCCGAACACCAATTTTGCAAAATTTATTAAAAAAAAAAATGGTGCATCCATTTTGAGTGAATCCAAAGCCAGATTTTAGATAAGATCCTGAATATCTTGCATAACAAATTTCAGAGCCAAATTCCAAAATTACAGATCAGCATAAATCGGGGAACATACACGTTTTCTGGCCCACAACATTTTCCAGTGGTGCTGTTTTTATTTATTTGGTCATCTAATCTAGTGCTTTTCTTTAGGAATTCTTTTTGTGTGCCAACCTTTAATTGAGTACCTTTATTTTTTTCTTTAATTACTTGACTCTCTTTCTAGTTGTCACAATCTAAATCCTTTTGGTGGTACTGTTTTATTCAATTAAATTTGTTTCTTGCTTTTGTTCTTTGACCTCTAATTTGGGTGCTGGAATTTAATTCTTCTTTGGTGCTTATGTGAATGGGAACTTGATTTGGTTAAGGTTTAGCCCTTTGCTAGGTGCTGGAAATTGGAGGATTAAAGGCCATCATTCTAAGGAGAAGACAAGGTCAAAGCCGAAACAAACATTCTTGAAATAAACACTACAAACACTTGGAAGATCAACAATCAAAGACAACAAGGAAGTGCACTAATCAAAAGAGGATCAACAAAGGGAGTTCTCTTATTTCCTTTGCAACTTGGTTTATTGTTAATTACCTTGTTAATTACGTTTTAGACGGTGAGTGTGTCTTCAAGGGCTCAAAGTGTCCAAGGAGCCTCACCTAGGGCCGAATAGTATAGCATTCTTCATTAGTAATTGTTACTTGTTTGTAATTGCTTTTCTTTTGCTTTCATAGCTACGTTTTGCATGTTTAATTTTGTTTAATTTGTGTGCTAAATCGACTAGCTTTGTTGCATAGTTAGCTTACATTGTTTTCTTGCATTTATTTCTCAACTTATTTGTGTTCTAAGTGTTTCACTAAGAGAAAGTCTTGTGTGAAGATATTGGGGGATAGTTTTTGGCAAGGAAAAGGCTTGGTACTTAAGTAGTCCTTTGTGACTCACCTCCCTTACCTGGAAAACTACCTTCTTTAACTTTCCTAAATTTTCTCAAAGTAAAACACCTATATACACAAAGTTTTAGCCATGTCTTCTTCTTCTCACTCTCCAAAGTCTATAGAAAGTGAAGTAAAATCTTTGAAAACTCTTTTAAAAGAAGTATCCCAAGCGGTACAATTGATATCTTTTAGACAATTGGAGAATGAGAACAAAATCAATGAGTTGGCTAAAGCTCAAGAAGAGAAATCACAAAAATAAAAAAAAACTCATGCATCCCATTCTCAAAGTATTGAGTCTCTAGGGGAGGGAAGCCGTAGAATCAATGATTATTACCAACCACCCCCTAGAAGAACTAGGCAAAGGGAACAAGAGGTGCCAAGGGAAACTAGAGTAGACCTACCTCATTTTCATGGCAAGGAAAATGTAGAAGTATATCTAGATTGGGAGATGAAGGTAGAGCAACTCTTTGCTTGCCATAGGGTAAGTGAGGAACGAAAAGTACCCTTAGCCACCCTTAGTTTCCAAGGGAACGCCATGTATTGGTGGACCTCTCTCGAAAGAGATAAACGTCTTCATAGGGAACCTTCCATTACATATTGGAATGACCTTAGGGGAGCCCTAAGACGTCGACATATACCTTCCTACTACCATAGGGAGTTGATGGACAAGCTCCAAAGACTCCAACAAAAGAACATGAGTGTGGAAGAGTATAGGCAAAAAATGGAGCTCTACATGATGAGAGCATCCATTAGAGAAGAGGAGGAAACCACCATAGCTAGGTTCCTTAGTGGCCTATCACTTGAGATAAGAGATAGAGTAGAGCTCTTACCTTATCAAGACTTGAATGATTTGGTTCAACTTTGCATTAAAGTTGAGCAACAAAATTTGCGCAAAACCTCAAGTCAAAAGGTGAGCCCCTATTCTAGCTTTTATCCCAAGAAAGAGTTTAGAAGGGAGGGTAGTACATCCAAGGAAAAACCAAAAGAGCCTACCAAGCCCTTCACCAAAGAAACCTCAACCCCACCCATCCGAGCTAGAGATGTTAAGTGTTTTAAGTGCTATGGTAGGGGGCATGTGCAAGCACAATGTCCAAACCAAAGGACTTTGTTTCTTAAAGGTGTAGATGAGTACACTAGTGGCGAGGATGAGCCTAGTGAGAGAGAGGAAGGGGGAGAGGATGAGAGGGTAGCTCCACTAGAGGGAGAATTGCTTATGATTAGGAGAACCCTCAACAATCACCCTAGCACATCCATTGAAACACAAAGAGAGAACATATTTCATACAAGATGCAATGTTTTAGAAAACATATGCTCTCTCATTGTGGATAGTGGTTCTAGTTGTAATTGTTGTAGTGCTAGGATGGTTAAAAGCTTAAGCTACAAGTGGTTCCCCACCCAAAACCTTACAAACTTCAATGGCTTAATGAAAATGGGGAACTACATGTAGACAAGCAAGTGGAAATCAAGTTTTCCATAGGGAACTACAAAGACAAAGTTTTATGTGATGTAGTGCCTATGGAAGCTTGTCATATTTTATTAGGGAGACCATGGCAATTTGATAAGAAAACCTTGCATGATGGTCTCACTAACGAAATTTCCTTCACCCATAAGTATAAAAAGTTTGTACTTAGTCCTTTACCACATTCTCAAGTGGTAAAAGACCAAATACAAATGAAGCAAAAGAGGGATGAGGAAAACAAAAAAAAAAGAGCGCTAGAAAAAGAGAAAATCCTTAGGGATAGGAAGGCGTGGGAGAAGAGTGTTCCTTCCCACAAGGTTGGTCAACAAGCAAAGCCTCTTGAAAACGTCTTTGAAAACTTGCTTCTTGTTGAACAACCAAGCCTTATCTTGTGTAAAGGAGCACTTACATGCACTACCACAAGTAGTGAACTTGTGAATTTACCTCCTCAAATCGAAAATCTTTTGAGTGAATTTGAAGATCTATTCTCACAAGAAGGACCCATTGGGCTTCCTCCTCTAAGGGGAATAGAACATCAAATTGACTTTATCCCGGGGGCAAGCCTACCAAATAGGCCTGCTTATAGAACCAACCCCGAAGAAACTAAGGAGATAGAATCACAAGTTCAAGACTTGTTGGAGAAGGGTTGGGTTCAAAAGAGCCTAAGCCCTTGTGCTGTACCTGTCTTGTTGGTGCCAAAAAAGATGGAAAATGGCGCATGTGTTGTGATTGTCGAGCAATCAACAACATCACCATCAAGTATAGGCATCCAATTCCAAGGCTTGATGATATGCTTGATGAATTGCATGGGTCAACTCTATTCTCCAAAATTGACCTTAAAAGTGGATATCACCAAATTCGAATCAAGGAGGGTGATGAGTGGAAAACCGCTTTTAAGACCAAATTTGGATTATACGAGTGGTTGGTGATGCCCTTTGGGCTTACTAATGCCCCAAGTACATTCATGAGGCTTATGAATCACACCTTGAGGGATTGTATAGGTAAATATGTAGTAGTTTACTTTGATGATATTCTAGTATATAGTAAAACCCTAGAAGACCATCTAAGTCACCTTAGGGAAGTTCTTCTAGTTCTTAGGAAAAATAGTCTTTTTGCAAATAGGGATAAGTGTACCTTTTGTGTAGATAGTGTAGTCTTTTTAGGCTTCATAGTAAACAATAAGGGGGTGCATGTAGATCCCGAGAAAATCAAAGCCATCCGAGAGTGGCCAACTCCACAAAATGTAAGTGATGTAAGAAGTTTTCATGGGTTAGCTAGCTTCTATAGAAGGTTTGTGCCTAATTTTTCTAGTCTAGCATCTCCTTTGAATGAACTTTTTAAAAAAGATGTTGCATTTTGTTGGAATGAAAAGCATGAGCAAGCCTTTCAAAGGCTAAAAGCTCAACTCACCAATGCACCCATCCTATCTCTTCCAAATTTTTCCAAAACCTTTGAGATAGAATGTGATGCATCGGGGGTAGGCATAGGTGCGGTTTTGTTGCAAGGTGGACACCCCATTGCTTATTTTAGTGAAAAACTCCATGGTGCCACCCTCAACTACCCCACCTATGACAAAGAGCTCTATGCTCTTGTGCGAGCCCTAAAGACTTGGGAACACTACCTTGTGTCAAAAGAATTTGTCATACATAGTGATCATGAGTCTTTAAAATATTTAAAGGGCCAACACAAGCTCAACAAGAGACATGCTAAATGGATGGAATTTCTTGAACAATTTCCTTATGTAATCAAATACAAGAAAGGGAGCACCAATATAGTGGCCGATGCTCTTTCAAGACGGCATACACTCCTTTCAAAATTGGGTGCCCAAATTCTTGGATTTGACCACATAAGAGAGCTTTACCAGGATGATCAAGAACTCTCATCCATCTATGCCCAATGTCTACATAGAGCGCAAGGAGGTTATTATGTGTCCGAGGGCTATCTTTTTAAAGAGGGAAAACTTTGCATTCCCCAAGGAACACATAGGAAACTCCTTGTCAAAGAATCACATGAGGGGGGACTCATGGGCCACTTTGGAGTTGATAAAACTCTAGATCTTTTAAAAGCAAAATTTTGTTGGCCACACATGAGGAAAGATGTTCAACGACATTGTTCTAGATGCATCTCATGTATAAAAGCAAAGTCTAGAACAATGCCGCATGGACTCTATACCCCTTTGCCGATTGCAAATGCTCCTTGGGAAGACATTAGCATGGATTTCATTTTAGGACTTCCTAGGACTGCAAGAGGCCATGACTCTATCTTTGTGGTAGTGGACCGTTTTAGCAAAATGTCCCATTTTATTCCATGCCACAAAGTAGATGATGCTCAAAATATTTCTAAACTCTTCTTTAGAGAAGTGGTGAGACTCCATGGTCTCCCTAGAAGTATAGTGTCCGATAGAGATCCCAAGTTTATCAGCCACTTTTGGAAAACTCTTTGGGGTAAACTTGGAACAAGACTACAATTTTCAACTTCTTGTCACCCTCAAACGGATGGACAAACCGAAGTAGTCAATAGATCTCTTGGAACTATGCTTAGGGCTATCATGAAGGGCAGCCACAAATCTTGGGATGAGTACCTTCCCCATATTGAGTTTGCTTACAATAGAGTAGTTCACAAGACTACTAATGCTTCTCCTTTTGAAGTAGTATATGGTTTTAATCCTCTCACACCCATTGATTTGATACCCCTTCCTAATCCACAAGACTTTGTGCATAAGGAAGGCGTAATCAAAGCTGATTTTGTAAAGAAAATGCATGAGAAGATTAAACTCCAAATACAACAACAAAATGAAAAGTACACAAAATACAACAATAAAGGGAAGAGAGAAATAATTTTTGAGGAA